>NC_141138.1:85405586-85705586 GCF_053477565.2 Lygodium microphyllum | reverse complement strand
CAGTGAATGTAACAAAAACAAAGCTAATGGCTATGCACATCAAGCAATCAAAGACCCCACCAAAAGTACACTATGTGGGACAATCTATAGATGTAGTATCTACTTTCAAATACTTGGGGATTGAGATACCTGCAGACCACAGATGGCATACATGTGTGGAGCGACGATTAGTGGCAAGGAAAAGCAAGTATTATCACTTTGAAAACGACTGTAACCATACAGATACTAAATGCTGGAAAACACGCTTTATGATTTTTTATGTATATGTTCTATAGACAATATTATATGGAGTGGAAGTGTGGGGAGGGAGCATCTTCTCATATGCATGGAACGACATTGTGAAGCTACAGAAAGCTTTTATTCGTAGACATTTGGGCATCAAAAGCACCACACCATATGTACTTATGCTTTTGGAAACTGGCCGTCGGCCAATTGAGGTACATGCTATGATCCGAGTACTGAGATATGCCACCCGACTACATCAAATGGATGGCAGTAGGCTCCCCAAATGGGCATGGGATGCTAGCACGCGCCTACAGAAAACATGGAAAAGTGAAGTGCTTTCAACAAGATGGGTGTTGGATATGCAAAAATGGTTTAAAGGGTGGGGAGTGGATAGATATCTAGATATGGCATCCGAAGATATATGCATGGACACATTTCAATCAGACCTCTTATGAGCGTACCAAGCAAAACATCACAGCAAGGGAACAAATGGCAAACTTGCTTATTACAGTTATGCATATCTATCCTTCATGTTGGGAATCCTACATGCAGCACCAGAGGCACACACGTAGCCATACATAGCCAATCCACTCTTAGTGGTATTTAGATGAAGTATTGTGCGACTTTGAACTCGATCACACACTTTATTGATTGAGATAGGTGCGTGGAGTGGATAGGCAAGAGAGACGAGGTTATGCAAGTTGTGTGGACTACAAAGTGTAGAATCAGAGGAGCACATGATTATGACATTCCCAGCATATGCACACATACGGGCTGACTTTGATATCCCTTTACAGGGGCCACTTCACCAGTTTCAAACAACTACTCCTATCAAAGTTAGGGGCTCTCATCACCCGCATGTTACGCTTTCGGGAGAACCACGCTGCATAAATCGTTCTTTCACCGTAGCTACCCTTTCCTACCACAGGGGAGGAGAATCATTGTATATGTGGAAAGGTCCCATGGGTCATAATTTGGCCTTCTGTGGACGATAATAAACTACTCTACTCTACTCTACTCTCTCTCTCTCTCTCTCTCTCTCTCTCTCTCTCTCTCTCTCTCTCTCTCTCTCTCTCCACACACAAACAAACAAACTATAAGCACCTCGATAAGCTTGATGCCTAGGGATTTGAAAGACTCGACAAGCTCGGCTTTGGCAGAAATGGTGGCGGGACGGATGAGGATGGAGGTCGGGTGGCCGTGGGCAATGCTGGCGCATAACACACGAAAATGAATATTGACTTGTGTGTAAACACCATCATAGTCTATCTCATAGGGACATAGGCTAGAAAAGTGGCTTCACCTACTCCAACAACCAATGAGATAAGAATCTTAAAAGCTTGGCTCAACAAGTGCTACATGTCCACAAGTCTGGTCTCCACCTTCACCAACTAGCTTAAGTGTGTCTATGTGTCAGATCATAGATCTATTCATACCGCATGTTCTAATAATGAGAATGTGATGTGATGATTGGAGCTAGGTGGTTTCACATGGACCTTGAACACTTACAAGTTCAGTTGTGTTACACAAGGAATTAATAACATATGGGATATAACCTTTAACAATATTAGATCCCCTCCCTTCTCTTGGATTAATGGAAGAAACCTAGTCCTTGCTCAAGCATATCGAGGCTACACCCTCTTAAAATTATAAGGTAGAGAAGAAATCAAAAGCATGATTAGAATAGATGGTCGGGAGCACCACATTCAAGACATTTTACTTCAACCCATGCTACATCTTAGAAAGGAAGAACAAATTTAGGGACTTTAGATCTAGACTTACATAAGACTTCATGGGCTGGAAAAATGTATATGTCCAACAAAGAGTTTTGCCCCAACCTACCAAAGTTTGTCTTTAGTGTCTAAAGAAAGAAAAGGAAAAGAGAACATTATTCACTCCTACTAGACTCTAATGATAGGAATGCCCAAATTCATCAAGAAAATATGCTCACTAGCATTTTTAGAAAGCTCCGTAATAAGTAGTAGTCTCAAAAAGACCTCTACTAGAGCTTAAAATAAAAGAACCAAAAAAGGGACCATGCCTCCCTCTCTAGCACCCTTTTTGACCAATATAACACTTGGACTATTCTCACGAAAGATAAAAGTTTGTGTTAGATGGCTCATCCAATGAAAATTTCCAAGAATTTAAGGACCTTTTCCGCTAGTGGTTTGAAAAGAGGTAGGGAGTTTCAAGACCCTATCGATTAATGTTAATTATAAATCTTGTTCAAAAAGATTGAAGCTCATCACAAAGAACTAACTTTGATAAAGCCTAATATATGTTACATCAGGACTTAATTACTCAAGCTTTACATGATGTGTTCTTTACCTTAATTGACATGTTATTTGGTAATGCTTAAGCAATGGTGATTAATACCTTCTCTTACTAATCCCTTTACATTGAGAAGGTCCATCAAACTACCAATGCTTTAGGTTGGTTGCTTAAAATGCTTCTAAGGAAGGAAAGCTCAAAGTTATCACACTCCCCAACTTGAGCTAGGATATGGTGCTCAATGTGCTTGCTTATAACATAAATGGTACCATTCATAATAACAATGATCACTCCATCCAAAACTTTTAGAATTCCTTGCACATTTTTTGCATGCCTTTGGACTCTGTAAGGGCATGACTAGCAAGATTGGCTTGAAATCCTTCTACTTCGCTTAGATTTGCAAATACCCAATCCCATCTTTGCTTTAGCATGGCCTCCAATCACATAGGGTTGGCTAATAGTCTAAAAACTTTGCCTTCTACAAGGACCTTGCATTCTTGATCTAACAACAATCTAGAGGATCCTTTCACTATTTTTCCTGATTTGTGATGATTATGGATCCAATGAGACATGGGCACTCCTTAATCATCACAAGTTGTTCCCCTTTCCTAAAAAATGGTGTAAATAGTTCAATAATGTTATTGTAGCATCTTCTAATAGATTATTCAATTGTAAAAAGGCCTCCCACTTTGTTACCAACCCGTCGAATGCATGGCTTGGATACAAGCCCTTTCTAAGAACAGAAACCTTGCTATTATAGAGCAAAAAACTCACTGTTGTAGCTTAGTACCATTCCTAGAATAGACATTGCCCCACATAAGCAAGCGCATAAAATTCCTAGAAAGGTTCTTACTCAAACTTCTAGGTTTGCGACTTGAATTATTAGATCCATGAATTGGAATTCGAGTCTACCATGTTGCAACTTCTTAATGTTTGCAAGGAAAAGTCTCTTGCTTTCCAAAAGGTAACATGGATTTCAAAATGGAGCCCCAATAAGTGAAAATATAGCTTTGAAAACATCCGAACCCTTACTATCTATCCCAAAGCATCACACCTTCTTTGATTGATTCTTTGGCAAATATTGAGAGAAAAGCTACTTAACACCCATCTTTGCCAACTTAGCTCCTACCAATTCCCTAAACAAATTAAGTATTGAATAAGAGACAAATTATACTCTCAAAAGACTTGATAGATTTGCTTCCCATTCTAGATAGGACCTCTCTAATCCGAGCCAATGAACCCATGCACGTCTAGAACTATGTTTTGGAATACTTCTCTTTTAGCAATCAATGGGCTTATTTTGTATGATGATTAATGTGTTCACATGATGCCCATAATCTTGTGCTCGAACTTGCATCAATAGCTTTGTGACTATGTTACATTTAAGATACATTATCAAATTTCCATTAAAAGTGTCACTTCTATAAAAACAACAATTTCTAAACCAATAATGAATGCATCAATTAAATTATAATAACTATTTAACAAGCATGGATAACATCTAGATGATCTCTTTCCACAAGTGGATACACATGTACAATCTAGAACTTGTCATAAGTTAAGCATGCAACTTGTATGAAGAATTTATTATTGTGATTCCATCTCTACTACTTATTGGGGAATTTTTCCTAATCAATCATATAAAATATCCTTGTAAGTTCTAATACAACTAAGGATTTAATATAAATATAAAAGTCTAGTAACATGCTAGCTTGTGTTATATTCAAATATTTGACCTTATCAAAGCTTCTCAATTCAAGAGAGGATCCAAATAGATGCATTCAAAAGGACAATATATAATGTACAACCATTCCAATATAATGTGTCACCATTCCTTACTTGGTCCAACATTGCTAATCAATGCCTACTAAATTGTCATGAGTTTGAGAGGCAAGTTGGATCATATCTTTTGATGCGCTTTCCACTTGCAAAGCCTTGAAAGGGGTTTAGGACCCCATAGAACCTTCTCTAGTTAATACATGTTTAGTTCGGATATCCCTAAACATCCATAATAAATTTCCAATGCATATTAATGCATAACTCCTTATTGAGACACACATTCCTAATCATCTTATTATCTTTAGTATACTCATCCTCATACTCAATCCAATGACTTTCAACTATCTTAGAGAGAGGTTTTCCTATTATCAATTACCAACTTCCATTTTCGTAGTTAATCATGTTTCAAGAAAATGGACAAGCACCATTACTCTACATAATTAACATCAAGAGAAATAATGTTTGCATAAGTGACCTACACTCTCATAAAGTGTAAGTTGTCTTTTTCCATACACTTATATTTTAGCATGCCATGCAATGTAAGCTTCTTGTTCCAATTGTTGCTATAAGCCAACCATCTCAAACTCAATACACAAGTTCCAAATTGTTTTATATCTAAATTAACAAACTTTGAGGGGTAAGTGATCAAAACGAAAATTCCCAATGTGATTCTCCAAACACTTAAGTAAATTTCCAGCCCTTCAAGAATATTCATTTTCTGAAAACCCCCCAAATTTGGCAAAGATAGGCGACCACAACAAAAATTCCCGTTGCAATTCATCAAATACTATGGTAAATTTCCAACCCTTACAAGGATATTCTTACTTTAAGACCACCAAATTTACAGCAACTGTTGACAGTAAGGATGTGTCTCCCCATTTGATTGGGGATCCAAATGTTCTTCCTTCAACTTTTACTTCCTAATGTTTCTTCCCACAAGATTGCTAGCACAACACTTATGTAGAGTAAAGCAAGAAGATTGCTTTCCTTCAATTATAGGACATCCTTTTGTGACAAACATTCTTGATATAATTCACAATAAGGTGGATCCTCCACTTCATTAAGCACTTTTTTCTAAGATGAGACACTTGTGATCCTTTACAATTAGGTGCACCATTGCTAATCCCATGCGAGCTGCCTCCAACACCTCCTACTTGATGCAAATTACATTCAAGATTTTAGAAAGATGTCATTTGTTCAGCTTTCTGCAAGACGTATACTAGAGCATTTGAGCTTTTACCTTCCCATTCCATGTCCCAATCCACTAATTAAGCCAATTTGAAAGGCCGACACTGTTGTAAGCTGGCATATTAGTTCATTCCAGCACTCCCTCTGTTGCTGTACCTAAGCTAAACCAAGAAATCATATCCATTGTCTCAAGTTGGTAAAGAGGAAGTTGAGGCTTTTACCTTGAGATATTGAACTCCACTTTGTTCAATTTCTCACACTGCACTACTTTGCATTCTCGGGTTGCATGTTCAGTCCTCGTGGAGAGACCTAACAATGACTGAAGGACTGCATAATGAATTGTAATCCTCCCGAGGTAAAAATTCCAACAAAAGCAGAACAATGCTAAAACTAATCATGTGCCAAGAAAGTAAAGATAAGAATAACAGAAACTCCAAATAGAAGTTTCGCTAAATACAGACAAGAGTCCTAGTTACTCTGATCTTGATTCCTTTGATCTGTTTCCTAAAAATGTGATAAGTTCAAGGCCTATGATTATTAATGTTTTAAATCTACACCTGGAAATGTCATGGGACATGTTTGCACAGGAAAGAAGAATAAGAGCATTACATGGAAGCAAAGCCTGGCTTTTGAGGTGGCGGCCTGTACCAGGCCCAACTGCTCAGAGCTTTGACATGGACAAAACTACCAGATGAAGTACTGGCAGACCCTTACATATCATCAAAAAATCAAAACACGAAAGTAGAAGCCATCATTTCTATGAATAGCTCCCACTTTTGTGGTTAAAAGTCACATTCAGAAATAGACAATCGTTTATGTTTCAAATGTGATGATCTTTGCTTCCAAAAAATGAAATAGGATAACGTACAGCTGCTGAAAATTGGTCACAACTCTGAAACTCTTATGGTATGTAAATTTGAGGGGAAGTATCTGACATTGATGACTATAATGCACCATCCAGGTCTTCCATAACGTCTACATCTGTGCGTATTGTCATCTTCTGAACATAACCTGCTTCATAGCATAGCAAGCAGAAGGTAAATAGTAGAAAAACCAAAACGAGACCACATGCTTTTTCCAAACACATAACAACGCAAAGTGTTTCAAAAAGTTTCTCCAGAAATCATTTCCTCAAGCATTGCAAGCAATCAATTTCATCTGTAGATGAGTTCAATATTCAAGAGGGAGTCTAGTTGATATCATTTATTGTATTACGTAATCATGAATTTATAAAAAGCTGAAATACCAACCTTATGTTGGGTAATGTGATGCCATGATGCCCACCTCTAACAAATAAGCAACTAAAATAACATATGTGACAAAACAATGCAATGGATCATCACTGTACAAGTCTGAATAACCAAACTGTACTCAATCCTGCCTAATAAACAGGTTTGCAGTACTGATGAAGTCACAAGGCATAAACTACAAAACTTCAATAATTTACTGATCCAATATTAGACAAAGCAAAAAAGTCCACTCCTCATATTCCGCAACTCTGCATATTCTCAGGTCCCTAAATGGAAGCCAATATGTCCCAAATGCACAACTCAAGAAAAGATGAGAGTACCCACAGGTGGAAACAATCCTAAAAAGTTATATTACAGTATGAATATGGCTGCCAACAGCTTATCCGCACTATGCTCCATCCCTGTACCTATCCAGCACAATCCCACACACTATGCCATCCAGGACAGACACTCGATCAGTCAGAATCAGCCTTCACTTAGTCTCACTCACCCACAAACACTCCAGCTTGTGCTCTACGAATCACGTACTCATGCTTGCACCTTCCCGCACTCACAATCTTGCTGTAGTCTCACTGGAGTTGACCACGAGCAGTCCAGATCGACCTCTACTGAAGACCAAGGCACCTTGCAGTGTTGATGAGATCTACAATCCACTGTGTTGATCTGTGATCCTTGATTGTGATGTTCCTGCTCATGGACACAGTTCACACAATGACTTGAATAGCCCTTGCAACCAAGAGTGTGTGCGTAGGAAATAACTCCTCAGTCACGATTCAGGCCCAGGGTCACGTCAGTTTTCCCACTGACCTAGATCCAGATCTTGCTTTGCTGGATGATATCTATTACGTCTCCTAGCTTGGGATGAACTACTTGTCATTTCAGCAGCTTTACTAGTTGGGGCGAGCAGTTCTCTTCACAGCAACCATAGTTGAGGTCCTACACTCTCAAACTAGTTTAATGATTGCTCACAGCAAGGCACAGCCTAATGGCTCTTACCACATGACCCACTTTCTCACCGAGCCGACTGCCAATGATTCGAAGTTCCATCACTTCCAAGCTTTGGCCACTACAGGGAGTCTACAAACTCTTGAGCGTCTTTGGCATTTTCACTTAGGACATCTTGGCTACGACTCTCTTTATGAGCTGTCACATCAGGGGATGGTTGAGGGCCTTCCATGCCTCAAATTATCTCAAGAGGTCTATAAAGCATGCCAACTAGGTAAGCAGCATCATACACCCTTTCCTCAACAGTCTCTCACTCGTGATGCTGAATCCCTTAGGCTCATTCATGTGGATCTTTGTGGTCTCACATTCACTACCGCCTTAAATGGAGCATTGTACTTCTTTTTGATAGTCAATGAATTCTCTCAATACATGTGGGTGTACTTCCTCAAGCACAAGTCCGATGCCTTTACTTATTTCAATGCTTGGATGTTGCTGGTCCTGACTGTCGTGCGGGTACTATGAGGAGTGATTCTAGTGGCAAGTTTACCTCCCATGAGTTTTTTGAGTTTCTACAAGAACTAAGCATTGCACGCTAGCTCACCTCCACCAACTCTCTTGCACAGAATGGAGTCGTAGAGCGTAGGAACCGAATTGTCCTAAATATGGCATACTCTATGCTATTCGCAGCAAAGCTCCCTAAGCGCTTTTGCATCAAGGTTGTTAACACTTCAGTGTACCTCCTTAACCAATGCCCAATCACGCCAATCCCTAAAAAGACTCCGTATGAGGCATTCTTTGGCTCTCGACCTGTTATTTCTCACTTCTGAGTTTTCGGTACTTGTGCTTATATGCATACTCCTAAAGACAAGATAGGAAAGCTCACCCCTCAAGCTGATCTCTTGATTTTTGTGGACTATTTTCTCAATCCCACTATCCATCTACACAAGGATACCTCAGGTCTGCCTTTTGATGCTCATACCTATCATTCTGTTGTAGAAAAATTACTTTGGTTGATTCATACTACACCAAATCTTCATTCTCATTTAGTTGGCTTAGTCAGTACTTTAATGCACTTAGAATATCTCATTGGACTACTTGTCTTCGTGTGTTAAGATATTTAAGGTGTTGAGAAACCATTCATACATAGTTTGCATTATGCGTTTTGCGTTTAGGTTTCACATAGTGGACAGCCCCAAAAAGGGGCTGGGCACCCATAGTGGGGCACCAACCTAGACAATCTCTTACCTATTTATAGGCTGCCTTTGTCACTCATTCTGCATGGTCGATCCTTTAGTCTGTCACTCCCACTCTCTCTACGTCAAACTTCTAACACTCTCTCCTTCCATCACCTTCACCTCCTACCATCATGCGCCAGCCTCCATCTTTGGAGCTACGTTTTGGTGGCAGCCTACCTCATCTTCTATTGACGCTTCACCTCCACAATTGGCAACAGCTTCATCATCTTGGCGTCACTATTCTCCAACTAGCGACTTCATCCACCTATCAGGCGTCAACCATCACATTGCGTTTAGCAGCTTGGTGGAGTTCTTTTGCAGCTAGCGGCCTTCCTTCATCATAGGTGTCAACATCCATCATCATTAAAGGTAGTTGCACCTTGCGTTTTGGTTCCTGGTTGCTTCTCCACTCGTCAGGCATCACTTCCAACAATTGGCGTCAACTCTTCAGGCTTGCATTTGCAGACAGAGGCTTCATTGTCTGTCTCCATGCTCGTAGGTACCACTCTTCGTCCCTACGTTTGCAAATTTAGAGGCTCCTCACCCCTCGACGACAATCTCCCTACTCTAGGTGACACCTCCTTATCCTATGTTTGCAAACTCAGAGGCTTCTTTGGCAGTCTTCCTGCACTCCAAGGCATCCTTCGTGCTACAGCACCCTTATATCAAATTCACTTCATTAGCATGATTCATCTTTCACCATCTTTTTAAGTTTCTTTTCTCTCTCAGTGTTTGCCGTACACACACAGTGTTTTTCTCTGCAAATTCTATTGTATCTCTGGTCACTCAATCATTTTGACATGGTATCAGAGCCGGAGGTGCTCAGAGAGCCACAAAGATCCTCATAAGAGCAGACAAAGATTGGTGGTGAGTTCCGCATCAACATCAAATTTCTCTACAATTTCCATTGCACATTGGGAGATATCCTTCTTCTCCCTCCAACCCTCCCTTATCCAACTTACCACACCAGAACCACGTGGTCTCCTCCAACAGATTGCCCTTCTATTGGGTGCTACTACTGCGGCAAGGGCGGTCATCCCACTGAAGACTATTGACATCGACCTTTGCTCCCCACTCGTCCAGAGTATATGCATCTTTCACCAAGTACTCCTTGTGCCACCTCTCCTTTTTGTGCCACAAAGATCGTTCTGCATCGGGTCCAATGGCTTCCACAACCCACATCTCCTCCAGAGTCCTGAGCCTCCTTCCCCACCCTCTTCTACTTAGGTTAGAGAGAACACCTTTAGGCCTTCTTCGGCTTCTGCTCCTTCCAAACCCAGATACCTTCTTCAGCACAATCGGTGGCGCTTTCTTCGTCATCAAATGCTTCAGAGTCCGTGAGCCATGAGCGGTGGGAT
Source organism: Lygodium microphyllum (assembly GCF_053477565.2). Taxonomy (NCBI): domain Eukaryota; kingdom Viridiplantae; phylum Streptophyta; class Polypodiopsida; order Schizaeales; family Lygodiaceae; genus Lygodium; species Lygodium microphyllum. Next base: position 85,695,335 of record NC_141138.1, on the reverse strand, counting down.
TCCCTTTAGAGGGGGCTCCTACTTCAACTCCTTCAGATTCAAAGGGGGACCCTACTACCATAAAGTTCTTCCATCATCATCTTTCACTTCCAAGATTAACTCTCTTTCTAGCAATTTATCTCCACTAATACCCAAGATCTAGAGGATCTACCTAGTTCGGGGCCCTTGGATCTTCAGCACAACGACTTGGTGACTAGGCCTTCATATTCCTTCCAGCATGGAGTCACGGAGTTGGTGGCTTCTCTCCCGGGGTTGAGTTTCGAGTTCTACAACTCATCCTATCTCCCGACTATCTTCATAGGTCTCCTTTTAGGTGGAATTATCACACTACAAGGTGGATCTTCTTCTCTCTTCTCACTCCTGTTTTGCACTCCTTTCTGGGCCTAAGAGGGAATGTTGAGAAACCCTTCACACACAGTTTGCGTTTTGCATTTAGGGTTTCACACAATAGACAGCCCCAAAAAGGGGCTGGGCGCCCACAATGGGGTGCCACCCTAGTTAGTCTCTTGCCTATTTATGGGTTGCCTCTATCACTCATTTTGCACGGCCAATTCTTTAATCCATCACTCCCACTCTCTCTCCGTCAGTCTTCTGACACTCTCTCCTTCCATCACCTTCACCTCCTACCATCAAGCACCAGTCTCCACCATCTTTGGAGCCTTTGGAGCCATGTTTTGGATGGAGCATACCTCATCTTTTGTTGACGCTTCACCTCCACAGTTAGCGGCACCTCCATCTTGGCATTAGTCTTCTCCAGCTGGCAACTTCATCCACCCATCAGGCGTCAACCATCACATTGTGTTTGGTAGCTTGGTGGAGTTCTTCTTCAGCTGGCGGCCTTGCTCCATCATAGGTGTTAGCATCTATCATCATCATAGGTAGTTGCACCTTGCGTTTTGGTTCCTGGCTGCTTTTCCTCTCATTAGGCGTTACTCCACAACTAGCATTTTCACTCACAAAGGCTATCTTCATCTACGTTTTTAGCGTTTAGCTCATCCTCACCACCTAGCGTCACTCCCAACAGCTAGCGTCAGCTATTTAGGCTTGCCTTTATAGATGGAGACTTCATCGGTTGTTTTCCTGCTCGTAGGTACCACTCTTCGTCCCTACGTTTCCAAATTCAGAAGCTCCTCACCCTTCGATAGCAATCTCCCTGCTCCAGGTGATACCTCCTCACCCTGCCTTTGCAGACTCAGAGGCTTCTTTGGCAGTCTTCTTACACTCTAGGGCATCATTTGTGCTACGACACCCTTGTATCAAATTTACTTCATTAGCATGATTCATCTTTCACCATCTTTTTGAGTTTCTTTTTCTCCCTCAATGTTTGCCATACATACATTGTGTTTTCCCTTGCAAACCCTACCTCAATCATTTTGACATAAGGTGTACCTATAATTTTGGACTAACTTATGGTTATGGTTTATGTTTGCAAGGATACACTGATTCTAACTGGGCAAGGTATCCTAACACCCGACGTTCTCATAGAGGCTATCTCTACACCTTTAAAAAAAAACCCATCTCTTGGGCCAGCCATAAGCAGAAAATGGTGGCGACTTCTACAACTTAGACAGAGAATCATGATCTTTTCGATGGCACTACAGAGGCCAGCTATCTGAGGAACTTTCTCGTTGCGCTTCAATTCCCTTGCGAGTCACCTACAATTGTCTACTACAACAACCAAAGTGTCATTGCTCTTGCGGGCACTCCTATCATCTCCCATGGGACACAGCACATGGCGATTCACCATCATTTCACCAGAGAGCAGATTGAGCTAGGCACCATTTACCTAGAGTATATATCATCAAGCGACAATTTTACAAATATTTTGACCAAGGTGGTCAACCAGCCGGTTCTACAATATCTTCTACCACAAATCAGCTTAGGTACACCCTCCTCTACTTCTTTAGATTGACCAAAAGTGGGTGTTTTCCTTTTATTTCTCCTTCTACTTTAAGAGAAGGCCGTTTCCTTAACTCCATCCACACTATTAGGACGACACGATTGTAAAAGGATGCTTGGGCAAGTGAACAATTCCCCTGCGAGAGTATTGTCCAAGTGGCACCATTGCATCGCATTCTGCATTAGCATAAATATTTGCATTCTCCTTTGTATTGCCCCATACATCGGCCTTCTATTCATGTAAACATGCATATGTGTGCATTTATCCTTTTTAGTCACACTTGGAGTGGTCAACTCTCGATCCACCATAATCGTTGCATTGCACATGGCATTCTTCGATGACACTATTTTTCCCTATGCTTGTCTACTGACTTTGCTTGTCTTGCTTGCTTCATCCTTCTTGCCCTTCTCTCCACATACTCTCAATATGATTGGTGCACACATACTTAGGAATCCCTATACACTTACCTTAGTAGTGTGTCGGATTATGTCGCTTGTTTTCTGAAGATCACAGGGCTATCCATCCTTATTTTTCCATACTTCGGGGCACAATGACTCAATAGGATAAAAGTTGATTTGAAACCATCACTTAATACTAAATCTTTTCAACAAATCACACCAAAAGCTCTTTAAAAAAAAAAAAAGTTTGTTCCTAATTCCATCCACCTTTGCAGAACTTAGTAGACCCCAAGGCAGCCGATGCGCACCGTTGGTCCGATGCCCTGGCCTCTCTAGGGTGATCACTTGGGCTCCCTTGGTAAGATAACTATCGCTTCTATAGTCATGGTAGATCACTGGGTAGCCAACGTGCACTCTTTGCCTAATACCTTGGTTGCTATATATATATATATATATATATATATATATATATATATATATATATATATATATATATATATATATATATATATATATATATATATATATCACAGGTTTATTTCTCATGGCTCAATTTCGGGCCTAAGAGAGGATATTCAGCTAAAAACACATTAGCTTGACTTAAATAACCGCAAAATATGCTTAATTAATGAAAAAAACATTGTAGCTTAAAAAGAAACGCGATTCTAGAGAGTTACTATATCCCATATGCAAAACCTTAATTTGGATGCCCCAAAGTTTCTATAAACATACATGCAACCCACCACTCTCCCTTAATCTCATTTATGCAAGTTTCAGGAACCATAACTTTACTGCCCACATCCCGTTCATGAAGGACAACGCGGTCAAAGCTTCCACCAGTCGCCTACTATCATCTAGCGTCTAATTTCAGCCTTTCTTCACGTGTTTGCTGCTGTCGCCAAGTATATGGAGCTATCGCCTATAGTTGGGTGTTGTTACCTACAGTTGGATGTTGTCGCAACCTATTGGATGCTATCGCTAGGATCTTCTATCTCCTCTGAATGCTGCGTTCGTAGTTTCTAGATGCCACCCTAACATTTTCCCACCATTGTCTACTACATTTGCACCTAACAACTGTTGTGCAGATTTTCTCTCTCCTCAAGTACCTACTTTTTAGTCTTTCTCTCTCTTACATTGTCATCTGCATCAGATCCAACCTTCCTTGGCGCATTTGATGGTTTTCAATACTCCGAGACTGTCTTTGCTACGATTTCGGATCTGTTCGGAGTATGACACACTCTATAGCTCATAACCCCTATCTTGATCCCAGAGATATAAGAGTTTAAAGTTCAGTATTCACTACATAATGTGTTTACTGCATGAGCACTGTATATTCATTATTCATTCACTTTATTATTCATTGTGTTCATTGTCTATGAGTTACCCTAACCCTAACCCTAACTATATTATAAGTTTATCAGTCTATGCTTTGTCCTACAATTGATTTCATGCTTTCTACATTTAGAGCATTTTTTTATAGGATTACTTGAATAAATAGATAAAAAAGAATGCAAATAATGTATAAAGTTGGCTAGCAATAAATGCCCAAATATGTATCGTACAGATTGCAATATAATGCCTAAAATAGCTAGTAATACTAGGCATGGCCCAAACTCACCATGAGCTAACTAGATTACCAACACCCTCTCTCAAATCATAGGTAATCAGATACAATACAATGATATAATGACTCATCATAGTTGATATAATATAGAGCCACTAGAGTAGAGCCATGGATACCTAAGTAGTGGGTGATCAAGCCACCACCAAGGTGCCTTGGAGCCTAGTCAACCATTGTAAATTTGGGGTAGCATTTGGCTAGTTGAGGTCCAATTAGAGCAAGTCCTGGATAAAAATCAAAGGGAAAAATCGTCCAATTTGTTTATTGATTGTTAGAACATCAAAGGGCTTTTGGATTAGCTAAGGAGATTATGGAATCTTGACTTGTAATCAATCCATTGGCAATTAAAGTTAAAGAATACCAAAAGGGACACTAATTTTGGGGCCAACGGGATATCCAATGTCCAAGATTATTAAAGCAAATTGTGCATTTCAATTTATGTTTATTTGTTGATTATTGTAATTAAGTGCTTGATAAGGAAATTACCAACCTATTTGAGAAGGAAGGATGGTTTCATGATTCCATTGCTGGAACACTACTCAATCCCTTGATTTGGTGGGCCCAATGTACTTAATTGCAAGCCAGAGCTTTGTGCTAGTGTTGATTTTTGCTCTCAGCTAAGAAGTTACAACAATATGTCTTCATACAGTGAGATGGAATCAAGCAGTAATGATGCCTCTCAATATGGACATTCACATGGGAAAGGAGGAAATGCAATGCTTGATCTTGGACAAGGCTCACATGATAGACAGCAAGTTGAAAATGTTATTGTTGGCAAGATATATAATCTTCAAGGCATAATGAGACTAATGACTAGCAAAGTGAAGAGGAATTTGACTGGTTCAAGAATCGGATGAGGACAGCAGCAGCAAATCTCTTTTGCTAAATTGGCAAAGGATTCTTAGTTTACTGAATTTTTAAATGCTCCAAAGAAGAACAGCAAGGGCAAGAAAAAGAAGTCATCTTCTATATCTTTGGGACAACAAGGTGCACCAAAGGTAATACCAAAGCCTTCACTTGAAACTCCCAAATAGACCAATGAAGCAAAAGAAAATGCAAATGCAAGGTCATCATGGAAGTGTTAGCCTGCCTTATTTCATTGTCAATCTGTCATCTCCTGGTTGTGAACTCTTGTCAGAGTCTGGCAGGAGATAGAGGAGCTCTGTCAGTTTACGTGTTGCTGATTTTGTTATGCATTCCCTTCTTGGGCGGTTATCCACCTGTTTTGGCCCTTTTATGGGCTGGTGGCCACTTTTAGGCCAGGTCGGCCAGATTTGTGGCTGGGGGCTATATATAGCAGCCCCCCCCCATCAGTCCTATACACTGTCTTGCAGATTTCAGCACACCCTCCCTCCGTTTCCACTCCGGCATTGGTGCTGCCACTGTTTCTAGCCTGATCTGGTGCCCTCACTGATGCTCCGGGCTGTGTGCAGGGACTGATCAGACCACAGCTTTGTATTCAGCATTCATTTCAGTCAGTGTAGATTTTCTTCCTTCATTTTCTGCTTTCTCTCTCTTTCTCTATGTTCTTGTTTCTTCTTCCGTTGCGCACTCTCACATGGTATCATCACCTAACTGGGAGCACGGAAGAGAGCTTTCATAGAGAGACACGATCCCCTTCTTCTGCTGCTGCCATACCTTCACCATCAGCAAGTCGGCCATCCCTGAAGATCTCCCACATTGCGTTTGCATCCTCTCCTTTCTGTTTGCGTTTGCAGCAAGGTGGCCTTATCTACAACTGGGCGACACTCCTACTGGTATTTTGCTATTCTAGCGGTGTTCTCAACCACACTGGTGGCCCTTTTCTTGCTGGCAACTGAATATCAGCCTGCATTTTGGTGTCTGGCAACTGCTTCTCACGCGTTTGCATCATCAACAGTTGCGTTTTCTGCATCTGCTGCTAGGCAACCTCAGTTTCTTGTGTTTGGAGGTCTGATCGGTGACCGGTGTCCCTCGGCATCGGCAAACTTTGTTGGTGTGTTTCGTGTTTGCAAATTTGGAAGATGTCTTACCAATTTTCAGGCTTTGATGACTCAAAGGATGAGCCTCTTTCTCCTCATTCCTCTGAGCAGAGATGGGATTATCAGGAGTTTTGTGATCGATGACAGGAGTCCTCTTGTACCCATCCTTCTTCAGTCCATGCATCTTAGAGGTTCCATCTACCATGAAGGTTCCATCGGCGAAGATTGCTTCAGATGTCCATATGCCTTCCTCGATTCCCTCGATTTAGGTGCCCATACTCCCTTCCTTTCCAAAGGAAGACAAGTTGGATAGTTCCAACTTCTCCCTCTGGTCGTGCAAAGTGGAGTGCATCCTCGACACCTTCGACCTATGAGAGCTTGTTTCTTCACCCATCGATCGTCCCCCATTGGATTCTTCTGATGGGGCCTCTATGGACCATGCAGCCTTGTGGAATCGGCTCAACTCTAAAGCCTGTTCCTTTCTCTTTATGAGTCTTCACGACTTTGTTCTTGCTCATGTTCACAGGTTGAAGACCGCAACGGAAGTGTGAAAGAAGCTTGCGTCTTTGTACCAACATAAGACGTTCGCCCACAAGATCTCTCTAGAGAAGAAATTGCAGATGCTCAGTCTTGATGGTTCTTCTTCCATGAAGGAGCACATCATGAAGATGAAGGATATGCAAGGCGAGCTAGCCTCTCTTGGTCGGGTGATTTCTTCCAAGGATATGCCGATGATTCTTTTGACTTAGCTGCCATCACCCCGTTTTGATGTTTTCTATACCAACCTCGTCACCTCGAGGTCCCGCGAGAAACTCCTATGGGAGGAACTTTCCCCGCTTGTCTTGGAGCATGACAAGCATCTCAGAGAGGTGGGTGCCAGTGGCTCCACCAAGGCTTTTATCGCAAGTACCGGCGGAGGCAAGAAGAAGAAGTAACAAAAGTCAAAGGCCAAGAACAAGCCACAGGAGGACAAGAAGGATGCGCAAGAGAAGCAGCCCAAGTGCCCACACTGTGGGAAGGGCACTCATCCCGAGGAGAAGTGTTGGCAAAAGTACCCCCATCTAAAGCTCAAGGAGGACTTGAAGGCGGCCCTAGCCACGACAGAGTTTGCTTTCGTGCATGTCTTTGTTGAGGAGGATACAACCCTAGCTTCTACCACTCAGGAGAAGCCTTGGCTCATGGACAGCAACGCATTTTCTCATATGACCTTCAGAAAGGATTGGCTTCAGGACATTCGTTCAAGAGGGGGCACTGTCACCATTGGTGACAACTCTACAGTTCCTGTTCGAGACGTGGGGACTTTACCTATGTTTTTAGACAAGCGGTCTTCTTCCGCCAAAGTTCTTTATGTACTTGATTTGGGCTTTAACCTATTGTTTGTGCATGGTCTTACTCAGCTAGGTGCTTGAGTCATTTTTACCTAGGATGCAGTCACAATGGAGGACGCTTCTACAGGTGATGCTCGTTGGACAAGTACATAGGAGGGTAGGCTCTACAAGTTCACAACCTTGGCTGCAAGGGCTTCCCACGAGCTTGGGCTACTTTGTCATGCTCGTTACGGGCATCTGAACCTTGATGCGATTCGGCGGGCTTCCAAGAGGAAGATGTTGGAGGGACTTCTAGATTTCCCTCCTCTTCACACTTTATGCCCCAGTTGATTGAGGGGCAAGCAGTATAGGCAGCCTCATCCACGGGTTGCTTCCAAGCAAGCTTCTTCACCGCTCAAGTTGGTTCACACCGACCTTTGCGGACCTATGGGCACGGCCTCCCTTGGGAAGGCCAAGTATCTCATGTTGATTGTGGACGACTTTAGTCATTATGTGTGGCCTTATGTCTTGGAGTACAAGAGCGAGACATACTCACGTTTCTATGAGTGGAAGGTGTTTGTGGAGACACAAACTCTTTCCAAAGTTCGTGGCATTCGAGCTGATCACGGTGGCGAGTTCACTTCTCATCTTTTCTCTCAGTTTTACACGGATCACGGCATTCAGGTGGAGTATTCCCATCCGAACACACCATTGAAGAATGGTGTGGTGAAGCGTGCGAATTGGACCATGGTGGAGATGGCCCAATCCATACTAGAGCATTAGAGTCTTTCTCATTCCCTTTGGGGTGAGGCGGTGGCTACGATGGTGCATATTCGCAACCACTCTCCGACTATGGTATTACAGGACATGACTCCTTTTGAGGCTTTCTTTGGGAGGAAGCCTTCCATGTCTCACTTTCTCATCTTTGGATGTGATGCTTTTGTCCATGTGGACAAGAAGAAGAGGAGGCCAAAGCTCGATGCAGAGGCAAAGCAGAAGCAAATAGAGAGAGAGAGCTGTGAGCTGAGAGCAGACACAGTGATCGAGAAGTTCAATGACTCAAGAGCTGAAGAGTGTTTGACAGTGATAGAGTGAGAGTGAGTCGTTGGATGGGTGTGTACCAATGTGGTACACAGAAAGAATGAAAGAATGTATTTATACTTAGGGTCGGTACACTTACACCTGTTAGGGTGGGTTCACATGCGTGAAGTAATATATACACGGGAGAGCGCGCAAAGGGCCGTAGCATCTTTTTTATGCTTGGAACCCAAACTCGATAGCCCATTTCACCTTCATCTCCATAACCCATGAAGATGCCTCTATGAGATTTCATGTCAAGTTTGGTTCTGCTATCAACAGGTACATGTATATAGCATTCGCAGCCGAAGACTCTTAAGTGGTCATATGAAGCAAGTTTGCCAAACCAAACCTCTTCAGGAATGCCACTATCAAGTACATGATGTGGAGATCGGTTGCAAATATGCACCGCAGTTTTAAGTGCCTCTCCCCAAAATGATTGCGAGAGATTAGCTATGGACAGCATGCACCGAATCTTCTCACATAACATGCGATTCATTATCTCAGCCACACCATTAGAAGATGGATTATAAAGAACTGTACGCTCTCATTTAATCCCATTGTCATCACAAAACTTATTGAATTCTTTAGATACATACTCTCCCCCATTATCTATTCTTATGCATTTTAACTTAAGGTCTTTTTGAGTATTAACCAATACATAAAACCTTTCAAAAGCATCCAATGCCTCACTATTCTGCTTAAGCAAGTAGACCCATAGCTTCCTAGAGTGGTCATCAATAAAAGACACAAAATAACAGAAACCACTATGAGTTTTTATTGGCATGGTGCAAACATCAGAATGGACTACATCCAAGATACATGCCTTCCTAGAGATTCTGTGAGAGTAGGGACTCTTTACATGTTTACCAAAAATACAATCATCACAAAAGCTTTGAGCTTTCCACATCAACTCTTCCAAGTGAAGAGAGTGCCTGCAAACCCTTTTGGCTCATTCGTCCAAGACGCTTGTGCCATAACTCCATGTGTGACTGTACTTCATTAACTGCAACAAACTTTCCAAGAAGTGCCTTGCAGTAGAGATAATACAGTCTCTCCTTTTTACCACCTCTAGTGACTAGCATAGATCTTTTCTGTATTTTTCACATACCACCACCAAAAGTAGTGAAGTAACCTTTGATGTCTAGCTACCCAACAGAAAGCAAGCTCTTCTTGATGCCAGGAACATACCTAACATCATGAAAAATCAATTCCTGTCCATTTTCTAGAGCCAAGTATATGGTGCCCATTCCTTCAATATCACATACATGATTATTGCCAAGATAGACTTTTCCAAGATTACCTTCCGCATAAGTAGAAAAACACTCCAGAGATGGAGTTGCATGAAAAGAAGCACCGCTGTTAACAATCCACGATTTTGACAAACCATTACAAGCTGACAACAAAGCATCTATCACATCTGTTTTAGTGATATTCATGTCCTCCACTATTATAGCAAGCGGATCAAAAAATGCAACCAACAAATCAGCATCTTTATTATCTTCTATTTTCTCAATAAGAACACTAGATACCACATTTGCTTTTTCTCTCTCTTTAGGGATAGAGCTACCATCCTTCTCATTCTTTTTGCCTTTTGCATTAGCATGATTCTTACATTCTTGTTCCTTTTTAACGTATCTGCAATTGGGTTTTTTATGCCCTTTGTGACCACATTGATAACAAGTTACTTGCCTTGCATCTAATCTCTTCATTTAGAATAAAACCACGCACACCATCAAATGTCAAGTTGGGGTTATTTCTCAATGACACAAGCAATGCTTCCCATGAATCTTGCGGTCATGAGTAAGAAGGTAGCCCTCAATTTAGGATCAAAAGTTGGCAATCCTACATCCAGTAACTGACTCAAAATACCAGTGAAAGCATTCAAATGCTCTGAGGCAGGTTTGGACTCATCAAGCTTTAGGTTGACCAACTTTCGCATGAGATGTACATGATTGACAGGAGTTGTATTCTCATAAGTAGCCTTTAACTTTTCCCAAACTACATAGGTAGTATCAAGCCCCTTTATATCAACCAAGATATCATCTGTAATAGCCATTTTAATGTAAGTAATGGCCTTTTTATTCATTTTAGCCCAATCCTCATCTGACAAAGCAACAGGCTTATGTTCTTCTAAAGTATCATCACAATCCTTTAGAAAGAGTATACCTTGCATACGATCTTTCTGAAGATCAAAACCATTTCCATCAAATTTACAAATCTCAAAGAGATTCTTTGTGTCAGATGTAGATGCACTGCCAGCCATCTTCAGCAATACACAACTGTAATAAAGGGCTGAATGCTTTCAATCAATAGAAAGGTATCTGAATTGTAACAGCAAGTACACACTATTGTACTTCCAAAGTGTCCAAGAAGCAGATGTTTAGCTGCAAATTTCAGTCTCAAGTACTGATTACAACATGTGCACTACTCAAATCTGATACATTTGGTTTAAGGATAGCTCCCACTTTAGTAGTACATCACCAAAATTCCCAAATGCAATGACCCAAATGCTGTATTTACGACTGTTTCACTGCATAATGAGTATTCAGCAATGCATGTACCAAGAGAAGCTGCCCTTTTTCAACATTTGAAACATCCAAAACTCTGAAGACTCCAACTCAGCAGTGAATCTGCTGCAAATTTCACTGTCCAGGATCAACACGACTCAAAAATACATCACCAATGTGAAAGTCCCAAAATTTCTGCAGTGAATCTGCTCCAATTGCATAAATACATCATCCTGAGCATCAAATGCGGGCTAATGTTGCAGAAATTTCACGATTTCTGCAAAAGCCCCAAATTTCGGGGTCCAATAGTGCACAATTTCCAAGAAATTGGCTCATCCAAGCAAAAAATTCACTTGCATTTGAGAATCCCCAAAATTTTCTAAGGCCTGTGCACTCAATGTCTGCAATTCATGGTCCAGAGATCACTGCAATATGTGTCAAGCACCAAATTTGGGAAAAGCCCCAAATTTTAACACATAAATTTGCACATTGTGTTTGTATGTGTGAACACCCGGTATAAAGGGGAAAATAAGATGAAGTAAATCAAAGAAAAATAGGCTGTTGACCTTCTACCTCTGCCCATCACGTGGAAGCCTTCCTATCCGTCACGTAGATGTCGTTGTGCAGCCCCCGTCGATCATTGTGCAGCCCGTCTGACATCGCATTCAGGTCGCCTCGTCACCTGTCATGCAGTTTGTCTGACCTGTCGTCAGTCTGCTATCGACTGCACCCAACCAGTAGTCCGCCAGATTGTACCAGTCGTTGTCTGCACATTACGCCAACCAGTCACTCGACCTGATGCTTGCTCGTCTACTCCTCAACGGCTTGCTTGAACCATTGGCTTTGATACCAGTTTGTAGAGGCGAAGCCGAAGCAAATAGAGAGAGAGCTGTGAGTTGAGAGCAAACACAGTGATCGAGAAGTTCAATGACTCAGAGCTGAAGAGTGTTTGACAGTGATAAGAGTAAGAGTGAGTCATCGGATGGGTGTGTACCAGTGTGGTACACACAAAGAATAAAAAAATGTATTTATACTTATGGTACGGTACACTTATACCCATTCGGGTGGGTTCACATGTGTGAAGTAATATATACACAGGAGAGCACGTAAAGGGCCTGTACACCCAACAATAGACTCTAAGTTGAGATGGCTTATCTTCGTGGGCTATAGCACGACCACGAAGGGATATCGGCTCTACTCTAAAAGAGCATTTTTAGTGTGTTTTGGGGCTGTTTAAGAGGCTAATTAGCAAGTAATGCATATTTTAGCTCAACACCCCCTCTCAAGCCCAAAACTGAGTCGAAAGGGTAGGCTAGCCATTGTGATGTTTATGTACCCCAAGGCGTCTCACCCCAAAGCAGCCAAGGCATCGGGCAAAGGGTGCACGTCAGTTACCCAATGGCCTACCAAGACTACAGAGGCGATGGTTATCTTACCAAGGGAATCCAAGTAGTCACCCCATAGAGGACGGGGCATCAGACAAAGGGTGCACGTTGGCTGTCCAATGGCCTACCAAGCCCTACAAAGGCGTATGGAACTACATGGATTTTTTATTTTTTATTGAATAAGTGAACTAAATTTGATAAGATGCAGCTGATTAAGTAAAAGTGACTCAGAAGACGAGAGTAGGGAGGGTACACCCAACACATCACAAAACACTACAAGCTAACCCATCCACTCAAGGTATCAATGACGAGGAAAAATAGGTGATGAGGTATCCATGTGATGAAGAAGGATGGTAGCGTGGTAACAAGAGCCGCCGATGGAAGCAACTAAGGATCCGCACAAGTAATGCTCTCCACAATGAGATGCAAAGTATGCTACATGTGAAATAATGCTCATGCAGCAAGTGCCACTTGGACAGTGTCCCTTGTGGAAAAATTGTTCGTACAAGGATGATGTAATCATGCAATGCAAAGGGTAAGGTATAATAGAGGGAAGAAGCCGATGTCGAAGACAAAGTGCTGAAGCCTGTAGAATACCAAGAAGGGTAGGAACCCCCTCTCAACCTGGACATAGATGCCGAAGAAGGAAGAGGAGCCTGATGTCGGTCTTCATATGGTGCCAAGAACCATAAGGAATGAAAGAAGATGAAGTGGATGAAGTACCCCGCTAGAAGAGCAACGTAAAAGTCACCGCCATGATAGCATCAAGAGAGATGCTGCACGATCCGCCTCGAGAGGGGAAACTGTCATGCTGAAAGAAGAGCAAGCACTCCTAGGATGATGAAACCATGAAAGAAACGGTGCGCATCCCCACGTCTCTAGCCCAGGGAGAACCAAAGTAATTTGCAAGTTAGCCCTACATTGAAAGACAAAACCCTGCAAAAGAGATAAAAATCTGCAAACACAAAGATTAGTGGTGAGATGCTCCAAAGCAAAACTAAATAGAAAGAAAATCTAACTTAAAATAAATGCAATAAATATGTATGTATGTGAGTAAATGCAACGGAAGACAAAAAAATAGAAAAGCTAAGGACAATGAATCCTATGGGCCCAACTCTAAGAGTGCGAAAAATGAATGCTAGGCTGACCTAGGGTATCCGAAAGGACCTAGAAACATGCTAGTCTAAGAAGGTGGCCACCATCACGTACATCCAGTAGCAAGGCTTTGCCAAGGAAACGCCTGACGAGGTGGGAAGGAAGATGAGATAGATATATGAAGTGCAATGGGATCAGAACCTACAGACCAATCAGCCAGTCCCTCAAGGGTAGTGAAAGAGATGGGCTATGGAGGTTGTACTCGAGCCACATGTCCAACAACAACAACAACGGGTGCTGAAGGAGTAGATGAAGCAGGAGCGGAGGGCGTAGCCCCACTGGACTATGCACTCGCAGCGGTCTGCTGAGGCTTTTTAGGTGGAAGACCTTGGACCTTGGAGCGACACTCCTCGTCCACATGGCCTGCTCTTTGGCAATGTGTGCAAAACCGGTTTTTCTTAGGGACTTGCTACCAGATAGGTCTAGATTCTTTGGTTCCATCTGAGGAAGAGAAGTCACCCTTTGATTGCCTTGCCTTCGCATCGAGCAAGTTCTTGCTACTAGTGGTTGTCCCTCCCAAAGAAGAGGCAACCAACCCTCTCTACTCTAAATAAGGCTGTGGTGAGGATTTTTCGTGGACTTGATCATACAGCCTCACGTAACGCAAAAACTGACACTCAAACTCGTAGAAGGTTGGCAATCTAGGTTGGGAGATGATGTGTTGAATGAAATTGAAGTACTTTCGGGCAACTTATTCAAGAAGAATGTAACCTGATCCTCATTTGACTTTGGAGAGCCAGTAGTGGCGAACTCGGCAAGTAACCGCCTATATTCAGCCAGCTTGACTTTCAGATCATCTCCTTCCTTAATAGAGAACTCTTGAAGTTCAAAGTCGAGATTGATGTGCTAAGTACGATCACGAGCCGCATAGCGGTCAAGAAGATGACTTCAACGCTCTAACGCGAGTAGAAAGTGCTGCAACTGAGAGTGAAACTCACGAAGCAATCCCTATATCAACTCAACATTGGTTGTGGCATTGCGGGCTCTCCATTGATGGATGTAATCAGGGTAAGCTAGTCGAGGGTCTGGCATAGGCTCTAGACCAATGATGAGGTCCCAAAGACCCTGAGACTCAAGCACTTGTTGCATGAAATTAGACCAAGTGGTGAAATTTGACCCATTAAAACGTGTCTTATCCATGAAGGCATTCTTGGCCGTTGCAATAGGAGTGGTAGTGCTCGGAGAAGGATAGTGTGAAGAAGTGTAGTGTGGATAGGTTGGGGGAGTGGAGTACACTTCGGAATGGGCCCCAGAGTGCCCACCAAGCATGCGTGTAGTGTGCAAGGTGGATCCATAGGTAGGGATGGGTTGACTAGGCATGGGCATGGTAGCCACATGAGGAACCCAAGGTGGTGGAACAGGAACACGATTAATAGAAAATGGGAATCCCTACGTAGGTGTAACCTAAGGAGAGTGTGAAGACGCACCATAAGCTGAGGATGGAAACCCCTGCGTATGAGTGGTCATGGGAGATGTGAAGCTAAGGATAGTGAGGGGGATGCCCATCACAGTCATCCCAGGAGTTATGGGTGTGCTCATGTGCTGAAAGGTGAGAGGCACTGTGTTAAAGGGTGGCATTCCCCCTAAAGAAGTACCATGGTGCAAAGAGGTAGAGAATAGGGTGGAGAAGGAAAAGGTGCTAGGAGCGGAGATGGAAGATCCAACCCCTAGGGTGTGTGATGTAGATGTGGAGTGTAATCCAAGGTTTTGGAAAGATGATGAGAGGTGTGATATAGAAGAGGGTGGGATGGGAGGGAAGTGAGAAGTGTGTGTGATATGCTCAAATGAAACAGAAGTTGTAGATGTATCTGAATTTTGTCTGCTTCGTGAGACCCCTCTATTGAAGTTTACATACGCAAAGCCATCCGGATCATGTACCTCAAAAGAAGAAACAAGCAAGGGTTTTGATTCACGCAACACAAAAGAATTGTACAAACCTGACATTGGACCTAGCTGAGATGATGAAGATGGATCACCAGACGTTCCGAATGTCGTATGTCCTCCATGATCGGTGAGGTGGCCAGCCTCACCAACCGGTCCAGATATGGTAGCAAAACTGGTAGGAGAGGTGTAAACATCACCATACTTGTTGCAATAGTACTCCTCAAAGTCCTCCTCTAGTATGTTAGTGAAATATGGTGAAGGTGGAGTGTCGTCCTCCTCACCGAGTCCATAATTCCATCTCAGGGCCTCCAATGATGGAGAAGCCTGATAAGACATCATAGGAACTAGAGAAGAAGGTGTCTAGGACATTGTGATTCGGTTACAAGTTGTATTGTGTGACTCGCACAAGGACTAGCTCTCCACAATATCTGCAGGATACTCTTTACAACAGCACCGGCTCTGATACCATGTGAAGGAAACTGCTAGGGTTTGCACTGAGGACACACAGAGTCTACGACCATGACAAAAACACAAAGAGACAGACACAAACATAGAGAGCAAAACTCAAACCCTAAACGCAAAACTCAAAACTCAAACACAAACAAAAGAAGGGAGAGAGAGAACACAACTCTGAAGTGAATGAATGTTGTAAATGAATGTAAGAGTGTACAGTGTGCTCAAGGGTAGAGCAATGTCAGAGTGTGACGTCCACTGAAGACGGATCCCAAGTCTGTGACTACCAGTCGGAGTGTAGAAGTTCTGAATAGTGAATGGCAGCAGGTTGGTCACCAAAACACTGCAGTCAGGAGGATGGAAACCGGTAAACACACCAGTGTACCACCGATCGGAGGCTGGAAACTGTGCACAGGCTGCTGTAAACAGCAGGCTGAAACAGTGTTTGAGAGTATCAAGGCCTGCAATGCTGAAAACGCAGGCTGGCTGACCCTAGAGATGATGGACAGCAGGCTGAACAGCAGTCTGGGACAGTCTAGAGCAGTCGCCAGCAACTGAGAGCTGTCGCCTACAGCAGTGGACAGGCTGAAGATAATGTGGCTACAGTCAATGATGGCTGGACAGCAGATGGAGGCGGGCTGCACGCGGGAAACTGGGCGCCAACAGTAGCAGAGGGTGTGTGGGCTGGTGTAACCTGCAAACAAGGATGATAGCTGAATGTGTTCAGCCTATCTATTTATAGATGTGGAAGGGCGCCCCCAAAATTAAGGTTTCCGCTGAACTCTCTCGAACCGATCCCCGTTTTAGGGTTTTACTCTAAAAGAGCATTTTTAGTGTGTTTTGGGGCTGTTTAAGTGGCTAATTAGCAAGTAATGCTATTTTTTAGCTCAACAAGGGGGCGTCCCTTTCTCAGATAGGTGCTTTGCAGGATCCGAAGGCTACTCGGTCTCCTCCGCAGCAAGAGAAGTCTCTTCGAATTCCTTTGTGGTATCACCAGCTTATGCAGGATTCAGGTGTTACTCACTTTCTTGTTTCTTCTACAGGTCCACCCAGATCAGCCCGATTACAGGCCCAGCGGGATAGTTCACTCTGTGTGAACTATGCTCTTATGTCACTGATTCTTCAGAATTCCGAGCCTTCCACTGTTGAGGAGACTCTTGCACAGGATATTTGGAGACAGGCTATGCAAGCAAAGCTCGATTCCATCGAGTGAAATCAGACTTGGGAGCTTGTACCGCGCCCCAAGAAGCAGAAGGTGATAGGTGTGAAATGGGTCTTTAAGACCAAGTATCTTGCAGATGGTCCTTGGACAAGCATAAAGCTAGGCTTGTTACCAAGGGTTTTGCACAGCGGGTAGGATTGGATTACTTTGAGACTTTTGCTCCTATAGCTCGGATATCCACCATTCGAGCTATATTGGTTCTTGCAGCTCACCACCGTTGGCCAATCTACCAGATGGACGTCCTTGAGGAGGAGATCTATGTTTCTTAGCCTCCAGGTTTTCTTGTGCAGGGAAAGGAGGATCATGTCGACAGGTTGTGGAAGGCCCTTTATGGCTTGAAGCAGGCTCCTCATGCTTGGTACCGGAGGATTGACAGCTTCTTTCTACAAAGTGGTTTTCAGTGCTCCAATCATGACCCCAACCTCTACTTTCAGGTTGCGGGTGAACTTTGTGTTTTACTAATCTTATATGTGGATGATCTTGTCATTACAAGGAGCAACACTTAGGAGGTGGATTACACTCGGTCTATTCTTCAACAGGAGTTTGACATGAAGGATCTAGGGATCCTTCACTTCTTTCTTGGTCTGGAGATCTATCAGATGGCACAAGGAATCTTTATCTCGCAGCATAGGTACATCTCCGAGTTTCTTTCGGAGTTTCATATAGCCGACTGTCGGCCTATTTCATGCCCCATGGACCCAGAGTCCAAGATTTTGGTAGATGGAGTTCCCCTTATTGATCCCACCCGTTACAGGTGCCTTGTTGGCTCACTTATCTGGCTTATTCACACTCGGCCAGATATCTCTTTTGTGGTGGCTCTCTTGTCATCTTTTATGACGACTCCTACATAGAATCACTAGAGTGCAGCTTTGCGTGTCCTTCGGTATTTGCAAGGAACTCGATCCTATGAAATCATGTATGGAGATGAGACCACTCTTTCTTGATGGAGTGATTCTGATTGGGCTGGTGATGTGGATTTGAGACGATCCACTACCAGCTATGCTTTCACCCTTGGATCCGGTGCTGTCTCTTGGAGCAGCAAAAGCATCCTACTATGGCACTTTCTTCTACAGAGGTCGAGTATCAGGCCTTATGTTCAACCGCTATGGAAGCAGTTTGGCTCCATCATATGATGGCGGAGATTGGCTTCCCACAGACAGGGCCTACAGAGCTACACGTGGACAACCAGAGTGCTCTTGCTCTGGTGAAGAACCCAGTGTTTCACGCTCGCACGAAACACATTGAGGTTCAGTACCACTATGTTAGAGAGCGGATCGTGGATTCAGAGCTAGCGGTGGCCTACTGTCCCATCGTGGACAATGCGGTTGATCTCTTCTTCACAAAACCTTTGCCTCATGCTTCTTTGCTTCATCACATGCGGATGTTAGGTCTTCAGACCCTCCCAGGATCTGAGAGGGGGTGTTAGCCCTGCCTTATTTCATTATCAATCTGTCATCTCCTAGTTGTGAGCTCCTGTCAGAGTCTAGCAAGAGACAGACGAGCTCTATCAGTTTATGTGTTGCTGATTTTGTTGTGCATTCCCTTCTCGGGTGGCTATCTGCCTGTTTTGGCCCCTTTATGGGTTGGCGGCCATTTTTAGGTTAGGTCAGCCAATTTTGAGGCTAAGGGCTATATATAGCAGCCCCTCCCATCAGTCCTATACACTATCTTGCAGATTTCAGTACACCCTCCCTCCATTTCCACTCCGGCATTGGTGCTGCCACTGTTTCTAGCCTGATCTGGTGCCCTCACTGACGCTCTGGGCTGCGTGCAGGGACTGATCAGTCCACAACTTTGTATTCAACATTCATTTCAGTCAGTGTAGATTTTCTTTCTTCATTTTCTGCTCTCTCTCTCTCTCTCTCTCTCGCTCTGTGTTCGTGTTTCTTCTTCCATTGCACACTCTCACAAGAAGTGCCAATCCAATGGATTTTGGATAACCAGGTATGCATGCTATGATGGGACAGCCAGGATACTTTGGTGGTTGCACAATTTTTCAAACAATGGTTGGACAAGGACCACCTACGGAAATGTATGGCACAAATCCCTATGGTATGCAACAGCCAATGCATGGTATGCAAGGCAAAAATATGAAAACTTGACACCCAAAGGGGCAACAAAAGATTATGATGAGGGTGGGAAAGCTCTAAAGTTTGAGTTTTTCAGTGGTACACAAGATAGGCTGAAAGCTTTAACTTTCATTCAACAGTTTGATGCAGCCTATTTAAAGAAATGCCATTGTCACAGAAGTCCTTGACATGGAAAAGGTGGACATGACCAATATTTTGGACAAGGGCCTGGTTCCATGTGCACAAAATTTTGCAACCAAGAATCGGTGAAATTTTCGCCAGCTGTAACAGGAAACTCATTCACATAAAGCATGGCTCACATGCACAATCTGCAGGTTGAATGTTGGAAAACAGAGAACTCTTTTCCAAAAAGTGAGATTGAGAAGTCTACTAATAAGTGTGTCAGATGACAATCAACATTTTTATTTGACCTTATCATAATAAGTTTTTAAAATCTCCAAACTTAAGATTTGGCTGTACGTGGGTCCTAAATTCACAAGTCACCAACCGTCCTCGATGGAAGTAATATTTCCAGCTCAAAGAGATAAAGCCAAAGCCAGGTAACTTGAAGCGGATCTTCTGATGTCCTGAAAGTACTATTGCTGTGCTGTAAGGACATGTTGTATGAACCATGATGGGAAATCTGTTTGCACACATTTCTTCATGCACATGTGTGAGATCAAGCTGAAACAACTTATGTAGCATTTGTCAAATGTGCACAGAACCCCTAAAGTGAACTACTCACCATAAAGAGAAGGAAAGGAGGAGACAAAATAGGAGGCAGTTCACACACACACACACACACACGCACGCACCTAGACCCAGGCAGCTAATGCACTTGCAAATAACCTCCCGGCCCCTTTTTGGAAAATAGCTAACTTCACCGGTACCCTGACACCTGGTACATTTTCCTGTCCATTGGTACAGAACATCTTTGCAGTCCTGAGACAAACGCAACAGTGCATCTTCAGTGTGTAACATCTCGAAGAGCATGATAAGAAAATCACAGCAAGTCTTAAAGACGAATCCCCACCTTCAATTCAGGATTACAATTAATCATTTTCTCGACTTCTTCTGGATCAGGTGTGGAGCCTGGGTAGTTCATGGGCAGCGGCAGAGCCTCACTCTTGCTGAGAGCACTTTCATTATGTTTCCACCATTTCCACCATTTCCCGTTGGCATAGACCCTCCACTCTTTGGTACGCACACTTGACCCCGCATTACTAGCACCGCTTGGAGCACTGGCCGGCCTTGGCTCCCACACGGAGCCAGGCTTCGACGATGGAGGGGGAGCAGGAGGCTGCTCGGGAATGGCAGGATTGAAGGCACAACGGATGGACAGCTTTCTGCCAGAAACTCTCACATGACCAGGAGATTGTAGCCTTCTTTCATCGGATGATACGGCAGGAGCTGGCGGGAAGAGAACAGAGCCGCCATGGAGCATTCTTTAATAGGCTTTGCAAAAGCAACCCAGTGTCATTCTCCTTCAGCCTAGCTCCGCCCTCGAATTGTCTCTCTGGCCGGATATGCTTCTTAGGGAGATTCAGATTCAGAAATTCGATGAGGCAAAGCTCGTTTCCTGTCGAAAACCCATGGCTCAATTGCCTAGTTGTAAGCAAAACATGTCCGTATTTGGATAAATCTTCGCCCTGTTGGGACATACCTGGAAACGGCTTCTCCCCTTGCGCCTGCGTATGCCTGGAGGAATGTCCCCTGTTATTTCTTCGCACACTGTCTAGCTCTCTTCCTTTCTTCTATTATCACATGAACTATCATGGAAGAGGACGCCATGCTTTGCATTCCGTGACTCGTCCAGGTGTCGTGTGATTGGAAGTCTGCTTTTGTTTTTTTCGTTGAATGCGTTAATTGTATTGCAGGAAAAAATGAGGCTAGAAATTGTACAATGGGGGGTATAGTCCATTGTCTAGGGCTTATTAGACTGGTTACAGGGAGAATTTACGTGGGCTCAATTGTAAGTAGACTTTTGGATAGGGTGTACAGTGGGGCCGAGAGGCAAGGTCAGGAGTGAAGGTGGGGAAGACTCCTGTAGTAGTGGGTCCCCTCCCCATATTTGCTTCTAGATTTCCTGATGCTTAGTCCACTTGGATTGCTCGTATGGAGCATTTGTATGCCCCCGGGGTTGTCTATTGTTCAAGGTAAAAGTGGGAGAGCATTTGCCATCTTGTTGATGGTCTTATCAAACAGGATCATATCCGCCAGGACATGGATGGTGTAGTCCTGATTTGTTGTTGTAGCAATGATTGATCTGAACAGTTTAGCGATTTGCTTCTTAATCAACTCTTCCTTTTCCTCTTTGGAGATCATTTTCTTGCATTTCTTGATGATGGAGCGAGTTTCCAGTGTGACAAGTGTTTGGGATTTGCGTGCCACCTACAAGAAACAATCAGCCTTGAGACAGTGAAGAAGGTCTACAAGTTTTTTATTAAATACATGTTCATTTTGAGTACATCAAATCATCCAAAGATAAAGGCCCCGGAGGAGAGTCCAAAGAGACAGGAGGAGGCCATTGGCCTCACCCAATAGTTCCTTCCAAGTAAGTTTATAAGGGTGACTGGGGAGAATGAAGCTTTGAAGCCAATGGATATATTTTTTATTATAGGGGCTTCATCAAGGATCCATTTGGGTGGGACCTAGACTAGGGTTCTAATGCCCGTTTTCACATGGTTGATCTAGGAGCCAAAAGCTAGACAAAAGGTTTTAAGGCATTCCCAAAAAGATACTAAGGACTCATTGTCATTGTTAATTGTGGCATTAGTATCATCCATAAAGAGGTTAAGAACCATGTCCCTAGCATTGGGGAGTCTTATGCCTCTGATTTTGCCCTTTTGGATTTGGTCTTTGACCAGCCAGCCCAGTCCATCCATTGCAAAAAAGGAGGGGGGGGGGCAAGGGGTAGCCTTATCTTATGGACCTCCTCAATCTAAATTGGGCAGTGAGATCCCCGTTGCTCCTTCCTAACCCCATATCAACTAGTGACTGTAAAATAAAGTCCCATTCTAGTATTTCATATGCTTTGTCGAAGTCAATCTTCAAGAATACAAAGTCTTGGTTGTGCCTCTCAACATATTCAAAGCCTTCCCATAGGCTTATGATTGCATCGAATATATATCAGCCTTTGATGAAGCCCCTTCTTATCCAAGAGTGGAGATGGTGAGTTAGTCTACAGGCCAAGGCTTTGGAGAATATTTTATAGGCTAAGTTGAGACATGTGATTGGTTGCTAGTTACAAAGAAAAGATTTCTCTCCTTTTTTGTGGATTAGTTGAACTACTCCCTCATTTATGGAGAGGGGGAGGGTCCCATAGTAGACTGGACTACAAGAAGCAAGGAGATCATGAAATGCTTGAAGTGATGGAAGAATTCATTTGGGAGACCATCTAGCCTAAGGGATTTGCCTTTGGCTAGGGATTCAATTGTGTCTAAGATTTCCACTACAAAGAGGTCCATCTCCATTAATGGTACTAGTTCTGGAGGGACTACTCTCTCTCTACATCGTGAAACTCTAGCCTTAGCTCTTGTCTCTCCTTTGGACGTCTGTCTGGTATTCCCAAAGATGCTAAAGAAGTGATCGTGAGTGATATGCAGGTTCTCCTCCTAGTTGTTGGTTGCATGAGTTTTGTCTGCCTGCTTGATGGTGGGACTTTACCTTAAGCATGTTTGGCTTTGAGGGCTCTGAAGTTTTCTTTGCTAGGGTGGTTAGCTTTGTCTGCCCACCAGTCCCAGTAGTAGATGTGGAGGTTATGGGCTTTGATCTCCTCTTCCTTTCTTAGAGAGGCTTTTTAGGCAAGTAGCATACTTTGAAGCTAAGAGTCTCCCTTATTGATTCAATCTTCCAATAGGGTGATATCTTGGTATATATAGGCTTTATGCTCTTGCCTAACTCTGGTTAGGGTTTATTTTGTATTGCTGAGAAACTTTTGGGTCTCCTTGGTGGTAGCATCCCATTCTTTGGTGAGGGATTTCCCTCAGAGGGAAGTGCATGTCCCATATGTTTGTAATTCCTTGTTGAACATAGTGGAATTTAACCAAATCTGGATCAGTATGGACCCAATCTACCCTGGAAGAGGCTAGGAGTTCTTGTGAGAGGGTGGTCATCAAGGGTTTGTGGTTTGACATAACTAGAGTGTGGAAAATCTTTTGATGGTAGTTGATAAGGGAAGCTAGGAAACTTGATGAGGCGTAGCACTTGTCTAGTCTGACTTTCCTGATGTTGGGGGGTTTTTAGTTGTTGGACTAAGTAAAGTAGGACTACTGGCCTGTGTCAACTAAGTCATGGAAACCTACAAGGCTCTCCCATTCCTTGCTCTCTGAACCCTCTATAATGAGTCCTCTAGCCTCAAATCTATTTGAGATTGTTTCCACCATATTGAAATCCCATGTTACTATCAGAGGGCAGTGATTGATTTAAGTGATCTCCAGGTGTCTACCCTAGCTGAGGCCTTGCAAGGCACATAGATTGAGGCAATTGCCCATACCGCTTGGTCTTCTAGACTTATAGCAATCCACTGGGTCAATACTCACCTCAGAGAGGAGAGGGGAAAGGTTAGTGCTAATACCAATTGTAGCTCCCCCACTCCCACCATAGTGTTCTGTGGAGTACCAACGAAACTTGTTCAATATGATATTCAAGTTATTCTAAAGGGGTGGTCTAGTGACTTTGGTTTCCTATAGATAGATTACGTTCGATTTGATTGCTTCTTGTGTTAGCTAGTTCTTAATTATTCTGGCTCTCTTAGGGTCAGTGAGACCCTTGCAGTTATAGCTTAAAATATTGATCTTATTAATCACTATTTCTTGTTGTTGCTTCTAGGATTACCCTCCTTTGGACTTGGAGCCCTTACCACTAGGGAGAGGGCTAGTGTGATGTCTGAACAAATTTTAGAGAGTTGGTCTTTGTTATTGGCTGGGTTATTCATAGCAAAGAAATGAGGGGAAGGGAGAGGAGTACCTGAGGCCACTTGCATAGGTTGTGAGCCTAAAGGGAGTGACTCTTCCTTTGCATGTGACTTACCATTTTCATACATAGCTTCCATGTTGTCTTCCTCGAGAAGCCTCCTATCCACTTCATTGATTTCCATCTCGAAGTCATCCACTTGCATTTGTGATTCCTAGAAGAACTAGGTGCCATCTACAAAATCATCGTCGAAGTCAAATTTGAATATTGAAGCTTCTCCTTTCCCCTTATTGGTGAACATAACATCCTTGCAGTTAACCAAGAGAGCAACATATTTGTTACCGAAATTTAATTTGTTACTGGCTAGTTTCCTAATTGAGTTATTTTTCTATGTTTTTTTCCCCTTGTTTTGAACCTTTGAAACCCTTGTTCATCAATAGGGGGGATTGGGCTTGGACTTGTCATTTTTCTAGTCCTTACCCCACTCGGGGTAGTCTTTAATGAAGTGGCCCTACTTCATGCATTTGAAGCAAGCATTCAACACGTTCTTGTAGACCATCTATTGAGACCTAATTGGCTAACCTTTGGAGATCTTGATCATGATCATTTCTTACTTATATTAATTTCTATTAAAATTTGTGGGTGCCATTTGGGGTTAATGTTAGAGATCAGCTCTAGCCAAGTACCTTACCCAGGAGTGCCGCTATGGTGCATAGGACTTGATGAAAGGGGTCATGCAAATGGGGGAATTCCACCCACACTAATACCTCCATTGGCTTTGGGCCATTGGGATCAAAGTTTGGAGACCATTTGAACAAGGTGAGAGGGCCATTGTAGAGCATCCATTGTCCATGAGAGAGGACAAAGATAGCCATGTCTTTGATTTCAAAGAGAAAGACGAAGTAGTTGTTGGGAAGGTATCTAGTAAAGAGAACCGTATAACCCTACCTACCCTAGTTTTCTTTGAACCAAGCCCTCAACACCTTGATAGGAGGGTGAGAGCCATGGTAGAGTCCTATCAACACTCTATAGTGATAGGGGAAGAAAACCCAATTCAATACCCTATCATCAAAAGTTACAGAGCAGGCACCTTCATCCTCTTGGAAGCCTTGTTGTTGTGCATTGTCTTGCGTAGGGTTGATCTCCTCGTTCCTCCTTGTTGGCTGCTTTTTGACCTAGCTTAGTAATCTAGTTTTTTGAATTCTCTTATTTTTTTGAATTCTTCTTGCATTTTTAAAAACATAATATTGCATGAATCTATACCTATACCTATACTATCTCTTAATTTGGGATCCACCAAGCCTATGGCTAGACTCCAATCTAGGGTAGAGGAGCCAGTAAAATAATACCGTAGTTGAGGTGCATTGCTCTTCTTCAATTCTTAGAAATTTAACAACTTTTACAATAATAGTTGATGTATTGCCCCTCCTTACCAAAAAGAAAATTTCACTGAGATGCTTGTACACAAGAAGACAATGATGAAATAGAAAATCATGAGTAACAAAAATAGGCTTTCATAAGGTGACACTGAGGCACTTAATGAGAAATGCAAGAAAGAGCCAATTACATGATGAGAATTGAACTTGCACCAACCAATGTTAAGGCTTAATTTGAATGATGTAAACCACTTGCCAAACACCTTTGTCATCTAATTAGCTCCAGCAAGATCCTAGAAAATGTCACCCAACTGGTACCCATTTTTTAACTGGCTCCTCTATCCTATGTGGCATACATCCCAAAATTTCATGGAAAAAAGAAAGCAAAATGTAACTGATAAACTGAAATCTCAAGAAGTATGCACACATCCCAAAATCCTAAAATGGAACTTCAAGAAAGTAGAATTTCAAGAAGATTCCCCTTTGAAAATAGCTACTCACCCTTAAAATGAAATTTCTCATTTTCAAAGTTGTTACTTTTAAAATGGAAATTCCCCTTTTCACGATGGCTTAACCAAGCTGCTCTTAGAAGACTCAAGGTATTGACTAAAGGATTTTTTATTACTTGAAAAATCTGACAGCTATTTAGTGGATTTGATGGATAGAAAAAGAGGATTTTTACAAGAACACGATGGATAAATGAAGTTGCTCTTAGAAGAGTCATGCTTTGAAAAAAGGATTCGATGGCCAAACCAAATATAGCTATGATTATGGCAATGAACATGTAGCCCATGCAGCTTGCCAAGATTGGCCCTTGCACTAATGACATGCCATGTCATCTCCACCATCCAATGCAATCAAACCTTTACATAAGGAAAAGCTTTGCTTTGCTTTGTGTGCTTTTGCGAGCTTCTAGATAGGTCAATATCCAGAGTGATCCTTTTGATTGCTGGTCTAAATTCTAATTTTTGCTTCTAATTGCTGGTTTGTCATACTTATATCCGTTTGCTTTGCAGTTTCATACATCAACAAGAACTATATGTTACAGATGCCTTGACAATAAAGCACTTTCCTCTGCTAATATACATAGTAAATTGTAAAACTTAGCAGACTAAATTGATCTCCTCATGTAGGATATTGAAAGTTTGCAATGAGGGTTCTATTAAAAAAAAGAATTCTCGACTTAGGTGTGCTTTGCATGATAATGGCAAGTACCTCAACTATCTGAGGCACTTGAAATCTCTTGAAAAATATTACAAGTCCTTGGCTAAGGACTATGGAAACTTGAGTGCCTATGTAGAGACTATGTTTAATACAGCAATGTGAAAACCAATTGGTTTGTGCATATCATCTTCGATAATATGTGGAAGGTCCTTTTGAAGGAGTACTCTCCTCGAGGGCCCACCATGTGTAGGAGTGGATGCATCTTCCCTTGCAATCAATTGAGAAAGGTTGTGAGCAATTTGCACGAGGAGGTTGTGTCCCTAAAAATTTGTATGTAGAGATTCAAGGGACTACAATCTTTGATGAGTCATAGATTGTCTTGAACATGCCTTTCATGCTACTCACATTTTGCAGTGTGATCAGTGTTTATCTTTCTTCATTTCATACGAGTCCTCTTGTTCTAGTTGTTTGTGATGAGAATTTCTTGACATTTTTCATATTCTTTAAAATGTGGAATGATGCATCTTGCTTATATTGGTTCTTTCGAGTACTCTTATTTATTGCATGTGCTTCACATACATTTGTATTTGTGATGATAATTTATTTAGTTTTGTCGTATCTTTTGGAATTGTGATTACTTTATTATTTGTGTCTATGTAGTTCATTTTCTATTTTTGTTGAATGTTTTCTTTTCCTATAAATTTTATTGAGATGGATTGCAAAGACATTGCGGCAATGGATTATGGACGTGTCTTTTTAGACATTATTTTGAGCATGCTAGTAGTGTGCATGGGTGTGTGGAGTTCCTATAACTCCATAGCACGCAGGATAGTCAAATATGCATTGTGTCCACGTGTATATCCTTCCTCCAAGAAAAATAAGAAATATTCAAAAGCCCTACTTACCATACGTAGTATCAAGCGGAGTGGGTGTGCTTTGGAAAAGTGCTATGTTTGGCTAAAAAGATATTTGAACGGTTTCATGGGCCCTTGGAAGAGCTTTGGTGGAAGTCAAACCACAGCAAGAAACTACCCATATGCAATGCTTAAATTTTGTGCATTTTATAATAATGTGAATAATGTGCTTTGGGTTGAGACCATTGAGTCGTTGCCTCTTTGCTATGACAATGACTGCTACGAGCCATTTTGTCGATTGATGGAGCATGTTCAATGTTGCGAAGGGTGGTTGGGGAGTTTAAGCTATTCCTGGGCTAGATGACATGTCTACTAGCAAAAGTGACTAGAAAATTACTCACCGTAATCACTAGACCTTAGGGGGCTCCTTGGTTTGAGAATGCTTGTTTCCCCATGTTTTTTTGCTACTGCTTCTATGCTACAAATTCAATTTTGAATGGATTGTGGATTTCATATTGCAAATGTCATTTACTCACATGTAGTAACATAGCATGACTAATTATAAAATGTCACATTGACATGCTGCCATAAAAATTACAACATTCAAGCATATTCACACATTCATACTTACAAATAACTCTTTCTCTCTTTCTTTCTGTCTGTTTGTTTGCTTGTCTCTCTCTCCCCTTTCTCTCTCACCATCTCCATCCCTAGATATCTATCTCTCAATCTCTATCTATATGCTTCTATGCGTGTTTGCCTCTATATGCATACTTGCATACATATTTGTGGGCTATGTGTGTGTGTGTGTGTGTGAAATGAGAAACATTGTTACATCGTCCATGTATAACACTATATTAGGGAGTTTGGAATTTTCATATACTTGGGAATTTATAAGATGGTCAATATTTGGTCACATGATCAAATTGTTACCCCCTTCCTTGAAGATGAAACTTTTTCTAGATACTATAGAGATGATAGTACCAAGTTCCCTCTTCAAAAAAGGGATTAAGATTTGGCCACATGGTCAAATGTTTATCCCTAATTTGAGAGTGGAAAATGGGAGATTCCAGAATTCTCTAATATAGTGTTGTATTGCATATCTTTTCTTTAATATTTGTTTTTCCGTTGACTTATCATGTCATTGTTTTTGTCATGTTTAAACAAAACGTATCCTTTTGTGTCCTTTGTGTAGGTCATTCCATCTTTATTATCTCTCAGACAATGCCTCGAATTGTGAGGAACATGTTGAGAAATAATGTATTGGGGATTCATAGAAGACTTCTAGAAAGTTCACAAGAAAGACACATGCTTCAAGAAAAAATGAGAATATATCTTTGCAATATTCAAAGGGGAGTTTTGAATCATTATTTGTCAAGAAATTTGCTGTCTTTTGCATCTATTCATGCTAATGGAGTGCATGATTTTGGGTTGCCCTTGCAATATTGCCACCAACAAATCTTTTTGGATGATTTATGCCCATCCAATGCTTTGCATGGTGAATTGCATGGATCACAGATAGAACAACATCCAATATATTTCTCCATGAAGAATATCATTGCGTCACATGGTGTTGCAATTGCCAATGTTCATTATGATCTCTTAGGAAACTTAAGAAGCCATGCTGATGTCCTATTATGCAATCTAGCATATTGAGTTTGGTGGAAGTGGTCATCCAATGTGCGAGAGCAATATTATAAATGGCAAGCATGTACAATTGGTATCTTAGAAGGCCCATGTGTCCAACATCCCACTAGATACCATTGCCATATCATGGAGCAAGCAGCACAAGTACATGATGTGAACCGCTCATTCTTGAATGAAGATGCTATTATGAATGGTGAGCATGTACATGTAGTGTCCTTAGATGGGCTATATGACCAACATCCTGCTAGAGACTATCATCATGACATGCAAGAAGCAGCACATGAGGTGCACTTCCCATTCTTTTATGAAAACAATATTCCATAGGAGCAAGATGTTGGAGAATAACATATGGATGCTATGATAGAGATTTAGGATTGTAAGCCATCCTTTTTTTTGCAATATGGAGGGTTTTCTTCCATTCAACATGACTTGCTTGCATTGGAAAACCATCCATCCATTAATGTGTTGGTGTTTAGAGATTTGGAAGTGCTTTCCATTTGAATGCTTGACAAAATATGCATGCTTTGGTAGTGTTGTAGGCTATGGAGACAAGGAGTGTGCAGTCACAAATATTTGGCAAACATTGTTGCGAGAATGGTAAGGTTAGATTGACACCTTTGCAAGGACTGCCCTCGTTGCTACGTAAGCTATTGAAGGGTTGACATGCCCATAGTCAATAGTTCAAAAATACTATTTCAGTGTGTAATAGTGCTCTTTCCTTTGTTTCAATGGGTGCACATGTGGATGAGCTTTTGGTACCACTTGAAATGGATATACTTCTCATGTGCATGGTTAGATAGCTCATTGCATTGATCCAATGTTGCCCAATGCTAAGCATCACCCCCAATTCACACAACTATACATATATGATTACATCACATTGATGACCGTAAATCACCGCTATGAGGCTGAATTCTCTTAATGAAAGTGATGAGGTTTTTGACTTTGATATCCCCTTTCAATTTGCATTCCATGCAATCGGCAAGCGGAGTCATCAATTAAAATGACAAAAATATTTTCACGTTAAGCTGAAAAACTCCATTGTTGGCCAGCACTTCAAGCGCTGAATCATTTGGATGTGATGCCTGGTTTGATTCCTGAATTGTTACAAGAGCTTCAAGAGATGATGCACAATTACAATGTCTACGCTCAAGCTTTTTTCTATGTTGGTGATCTATGTTAGCGTGGTGATGTTATAGAGCTGAGAATGACAATTACAAAGAGCGGTTCAATGTCAAGGTAGTGTATATTTTGCTATTCCCTAATGGAGAAGATGGATGGCATGCAAGGATTCCATATATGTGGCTTTAGAGCACTTAACAAATAAGGTTTGTGTCATCATGCAAATGCAGTTCTATGCATATCATATTCAAGTTCGTGATGACTCAAATGCATGTCTTTTGAGAGGAGGAGGGTTGTTGCAACAATTCATGGTGGATGCATATTGTAGTATTGAGCAATGCGTGCTTGCTTGGTGTCATCAAAATTAGGACGAGCATTGCATGTAGACCTTTATTAGAGCTTGGTAGATATGGTTTGTGTTGCAAATAATGCTGATATTTGTGTCATGGGAGCAAATGTTGGAAAGAGAAATGTTTTTCCTTCGTCTATGGTCCAAGGTTCATGCATCAATTGTATCAAGATGCAATGGGAATTGTTCGTGCAAAAGGAAAGCCTGATTTGTTTATAACTTTTACATGTAATCTAAACTAGCTAGAGATTCGACAAGCACTCTTGCAAGGGCAATTAGCACATGACTGCCCAGATTTTACTACTTGCATCTTCTGCGCAAAGCATTGGATTTGATGGACACACTTACTAAAAGAAAGCTTTTTGGTGGTGTGGCTAGATATGTTAGTGTTATAGAGTCCCAAAAGAGAGGCACTCTCATACATTATTGGTTTGGAGGATCCATTCAAGCTTTCAGCAATAGAGCATTATGATCAGATGGTTTGCGTAGAGCTACCTGACAGGGAAAAGTTCCTTGCATTGCATGAGCCTATGACTAGATGTAATATACATGGACCATGCGGGCCATTTAATTTTCACAGCCCATGTATAAGTGAAGGAAAGTGTATAAAGGGATACCCTAAGAAGTTTGTCCATGAAACCATTGTTAATGATAGTGGTTACCCTATTTATAGGAGATGTAATGATGGTAAAAGTGTGAACATGAGAGGCAGTGTCGTTGATAATCATTGGGTTACAATCTGTACCTTTCCAAAAAGTACAATTCTCACATCAATATTGAAATATGTTCAATTGTTGCAATAGTGAATTATCTTTACAAGTACATTTACAAGGGGCCTGATAGAGCTACAATTAGGCTTGCATATATTAGACTAGAAGGTGATACTGCAAATGTTATGGTTTAGGTGGTTGATGAGATTGATAGATACCTTGATTCTCGCTATGTCTATCCCTCCAAGGCATGTTGGCATATATTGGACTATCACCTTCATAGTGAGAAGCTTGATGTTCAAAGTTTGCAGCTATATTTGCTTGGAGAGAGCACAATAGTGCTCAAAGATGGTGACAATGCGCAAGAAGTGGTTGCTAATAAAAATGCTTAGAAAAAAACTCTTACAGAGTGGTGCTCATACAATCAAAAATATATTAAAGCAATAATGTTATTGTACCAAGATTTCCCTACTAAGTGGGTTTGGAATGCAAGAGAAGGGCATGGACAAATAGGAAAAAAGGGAACACCATTGGCCAAATGTTCTTTGTATTGCCAACATGCAATGAACGATACTATTTGAGTTCAATGCTCTTGATAGCTTGTTGTTAACCCTCAAATAAACAAAGGTGGAAAATCTGGAAAAGCTAAAGCAGAAGACAAAGGCCAAGGCAAAGTGAAACGGAAGACAAAGACGCACAATGAGAAAAGTCCTAAATCATGGAGAAAGGCGCACAAGGAAAAGCACAAGTCAATACTTTTGTAAAAGAGCGCAAACGCATCATGATTTAATTTAAGGAGCACCGGGCTCTCACCCGTGCAATTTGTAAATGTAGATGGGCGGTGGAAAGGAAGCTAGGAAGATAGAAGGACAATGGGAAAAGGGCCTAGGCCACGGTCAGCCATGTAAAAAAGGGGATAAGGGGATGACCGCCCAAAAGGGATTTAGGGTTTTGTATATAAAGTTGAAAAGTGAATGAGAAGCTCATTCTTATGTGTGGCCAAAAGTGGCTCTCCTCTTCTTCTTCTTCTTCTTCTTCTTCTTGCTTGCTTGCTTGAGCTTGTGCTTGAGAGAGGGAGTGAGTGTGTGAGGGTGAGGGACCGAGGAGGAGAAACTCTCCATCTTCTCCTCTCTTCTTCTCTTCTCTTCTTTTCTCTTGTCTTGCTCGGAGCTTGGAGCATGGAGCTTGAGGATGGAGCTTGCTTGAAGCTTGCACTTGAATTGTGGAGCTACCGGAGTGCGCGGGAGAGGAGGTAACTCGATTGGCATGGAGGTAAGCTCACTACACCCGTAGATATGGATGGCGCGTCGGCTATGTGAGAGGTAGCCATTAGTGCTCGGCTTGGAACGCTTGAAACAATAAGCGGTCCGTGGGTCTCGGCGGTTGAGCGAAAGCTTCCACATTTTGGTTCCTTTGCCGGGACCAACGGATTCAAGCCTTGAGCACTTGCGCGCTTCGAATCGAGCATTGAAGTAGGGTTTTCCATGAACTGGTGCTTGAGGTAGATAGGTAGGAAGCGAGGGAGTTTGAAGAGGTATTCGATCTCCTTAGCAAGTAGATTTTTGTTGTTTTGGACTTGGGAAAGCATGATGGAGTAGTGTAGGTATTTTTCTTATAATTTTTTCTTGCATTTAGGAAGGATAGGAGCAAAAAATTGGAGCAAACAGTAGGGTTTTCTGTTGCTGTATAACAGGTTGAAACCGGGAAATAGGGGCACAGATTCAGATTTCTGGCTGGAAGAGTATGAGGGATTAATTTCTGAGGTCACACCAGGCTGGGATGGGGCAATAAGAGGCCCAGGGAACCAGGAAATACCACATTTGACATCCTGCCTTCTAAGAAGAGAGTGAGCTTGAGAGCGAGGGAGAGAGCGAGGGAGAGAGAGATGCGGGGAGATCGTTGATGGGCTGATTGATTCGAGCACCACATCATTTCTAGGTATGCTAGGCGATTTCCTCTGTTGCTTTGCATTGTTTGGAAGGTACGGCACGATTCGGTGGAGTAGATGTTGATCTAGAGGCATCACACGTAACTCGCGGGCCGTCGTCCGCATCGTGAGACCAGTTCATCTGGGTCCCAGAATAGGATTGCCCGATCTCTAGAGTCGGACCGTCCGACTCCGAAAATCAGACCTCTTCGAAAACCGTCCGACTTCGAAAATCAGACCACCTTTCCAATCCGATTCCCAGAATCGGACCAGTCCCAGAGTTGGACCAGTCCCAGAGTCGAACTAGTCCTAGAATCAAACCAGCCTTAGAGTCGGACCAGTCCCAGAATTGGACGAGCCCCAGAATTGGACCACCTTTGCCTGTCTGATCGGACACTCGGACCCTGGAAATCGGACACAAGGAATCGAACGGCTCAGAATCGGATGCCTGTCAAAATCGGATGTTCGATTCTAGAAATCGGACGTGACCAAAATCGAACCATTGGGCTGATCGGACCACTCAAAATTAGACGTTCGATTCTGATAATCGGACTCCTGAAAATCGGACATTTGAGAATCAGACAGAAAATTGTCAAAAATCAGACAGGTATCTAGAACACAAATTTTGACGCATCTAAATCCTGAAATTGACCCCAAAGGCTATGTAGAGCTAAAGACACATCAGAGATCCATCACTGGGCTGAAACTTAGAGCAAGTATTTCAAAATTTGGCTATAAAAATGGTCCTCCAAATTGCGTATGGCATTTACCATAACGACCCTACGGGCTGGGGGGGATTGCCCCCCCTGGACCCCCGCAGAGGAGGCTATGCCCCCTCCGCACCACCCCCAAGTAGATTGGAGAGAAAACGTGCGTCGTGACAGGTCCTCCAAATTGGACCCTAGTGTAGGAATGGCTCTACATGAGCATGGATTCTCACTTGCAAAAGAGCAACCAAAAGCCCATACCCGAACAGAGAGAAACAGAGACCCTAGAACATCAATGGGCCAATCTAGCCAACAAGGGCAAAAAGGCCACACTGCAAAAACACATATGTGTTGCATTCAGACCATGTCTAGTGAGAGCAAATGCAACATCAACAAGCTACAATTGCGAAGATGACTAGACATGACACTCTTGACGAGAGATGTACCTTGAGCAGCACTGCACAGATGACCCAAGACATCGGTGGAGAATCCACATCTGGTCGTGCAGTTGGGGACTCAAGGGCATTTGTCAGAAGGCTTAAATTTACAAGTCAAGACCCGAAAGACGAAGACATAGTACCACCTGCTTATCTTAGGGTCAAAATCACCGTGAAAAGAGAGCATACTATTGATGCTCTGATTGATGAAGGAGCAGATTTTAATATCTTGACCTATGAATCATGGACCCTACTAGGCCAACCAGAGCTCACGCCGACTAGTGCAACTCTTAGCCCTTACCGGGGACATCCACAAGTACTCATAGGGAAGTGCAAAATCCTTGCGACAATTGAAACTGAAAGCTTGCCTATCCTATTTCATGTTCCTCCAAATAGTGCTAATTATGGGAAGAAAACCCTCCTAGGAAGACCCTTCAAAAGGGCAACCAAGTGTGAGGCTGACTATGTAGCACAGAGGATACACCTGACACTACCAGGTGTGAGGATTGTCACAACCTTTAGCAAGGGTGACCTCATCGAACCTCGAGGGAAAGGCAAGGAGGGTGCTGACATAATAGTCAAGCCTATTAATGAGAGCAAGGACTTGTTGGAAGAGTTGATACAACGAGAACCAGTGAGTGAGGCCATACCTAAAACAAGAAGGTCAAGAGACAATGCCAAGGATGGGCTTTGGACTTAAAAATATCGTAGAAGACCCCAAAAGAAGCCCAAGCCTTAGATACAAAGGCATCGATGGAGGGTCAATACAACACCGAGATGGATATCCAAAGCATTGCTATGTGCTTAAGGGTATTATGCAGGTAATCGATGGATTTGGGTACCAAACCCCCTGCTAAACCATCTCTATCAGCTGAAGACCAGATTGCATCAAAAGCAACAAAGCACAGGAGGAATTCTAAGAGAAACTCCAGGTCTCGAGGCAAGAAATCAAACATGAGTATTCGAAAGAAAGAGCCTCAGCCTAGCATGCTTAATAACCATTGAGCATGCACAAAGACCACTATTACTCAAGGAGCTTTTGACTTCCCAAGAGGATAATGAGCACCAGAGGCACAATGCTGCTCGTGAGAAGGCTGATTGCTCAACAAAGCAAATGGCACAATCGTCTAATACCCTTGAGCAAATCATTCAACCAGTGCCAAGTCCACCTAAGAGTCCTAGATCTCCTACACCCTCTTTTTCCAAACGGACATAGGAAGCACAACAGCAATCATCAAGGGCGGTTGCCCAATCCCAATCTCTATCTCCATCTAAGCTTCCAAATGTCCAAGAAGTGGGACATGACACCATCCGTAGCTCTCGGCCCAAGGATATGCCTGTGCAACCTATTGTGACTAGCTCAACTCATGCTCGATCTACACAAGGGAATGCTCAAAGGGCAACAAAAGACACGACCACTTCCGATCGCTCTAGGGACTTGACACTGCAATCCACCAAGAGCAGCCAGCACATTGGACTAACCGCTACTACTTCCAATTAGGAATCACAGCAGTCACAGTCCTTGGCCATGACAATGCCCCTTACGGAACGTGTCCTTAGTAGTTTACCTGTGGAGGAGGTGTCGCAACCAACTTCCTTGACAACTCCAGCACTTCCAAAGTGCCTAAAGCCTAGGATGGAGGAGTTAAACACAAGGGAATTGGCTGACGAGCTAGAATCTCGGAAAAGGGAGGCAGTTGTACCCTCACAACCTAGCGAGGCTATTCAGCAGGCCACAGCTATGTCCCATAAGGACACACTAGAGAAAGAGAATGCTGAGGTCCAACCAAGCACATCAACGGTTGACCTAGTCCAGGGTCCTGAGTCGTTGAGAGATGCACCTTCACTGACCAAGAAAAAGAGGAGAAAACAACGAAAATAACAGTAGCTACAGGTGGTTGTGGACTCTAAGAACATCGAGACCAAGAGCGTTGGAGAGCTGAGGAATAAAGCATCGAGACCATCCACCAATGAACCCATTGATGTCTCTCCTAATAGCGGTGAAACCTCAGACACATCCATGTGCTTTGAAAAATCAAAGCAACCGCTACGATCAATGGTTGCTTGCAACACTCAATCCACCGATGATAGAACTCGCATTGACCAATAAAGAGTGGATACAACGCTATCATAACAAGGTGACAAATGTATGCCAGTCACATCCAAGGAGAACCATGACGCAATAACAAAGCCTCAGGAGAAACATGGAAACCCCAAGAGCATAAGAAATCCTAGCATTGGCCAATCTTGCTCATCTAGGCCTGAGGCCCCAGCTATACTAAAGCCCAAGCAAACTCCTAGAACCTTGCATGAGATGGCAACCGAGCAAGCCCTCGTTGAACATAGAAGTGTCACAGAATGCTTAACCGAGTTGGATGCTAAGCTCAAAGTGTTCGCACGTGTCTATGTCCTAGCAGACATAGGCGCATTCCCTAGAGAGCAGCTTGAAGAATACTTGCCATTTCCCTTATCTTGGGAAGAGCAAGAACATCTTGACGAGCACTATAATAGGCTCCTGTATGAACGCATGTGATTCATCTTTGACGAGGAAGCCGATGAACTATGCTTAACTATCACATTCAATGATGTGCAACCAACCAAATCTCTTAGAGAGCAACTAAAGTGACTATCAGAGGGTTGAATTCAATTTGAACAACGTTTGTGTGAAAACCGCATTGCAATGGTCGAACTAGGAGCCCAGATCATGACAGTCTCATAGGAGCGATTGGCCAAATGGTGGTCTCAAAGAGACCCAACCTATCTGGCGCCAACTTCCTTTCGAGTGCTAATTGCCATTCGGGATACAAACTTAGTTGAAACTAGCCAAGGGAACTCTCTGTCTGATAAGGTTCTCATTGAGGAGGAGTTACATGTTGCCAGTAGACTCAAACAAGGTTCCATGCTACTCGATGTTGCAAAATATCTATCAGTACTAGATGCGTGTGCCACGCTCCAGTATAATCCGGAGTTCTACAATTGGCTTTTATCCTCATGAAGTGACATGGATTTGTAGATATGTATATAAATAAACAATGACTTTTGTGACCCTGTATAGACAATGTCAACACACACAAGCAATGATAGTCAAGCGTAGGGAGAGGAGTTGGGTTCAACAGGCTAAGCTCCTCAAGTCCTCCTCTCACCACATATTTAGAATTTGTGTGATCATTTCCGCCTCCAGGTGGAGAGCATGCAACCCTTATCACCACCATAGGAAGCTTTGACCAACATCTTTGAGGGTGTGGACAGGGTACCGTCCCTTCCTATACACCTTTTCCCTTTACGGTCTATCCTTCTGAGGATGAGCCCTGCCCCACTCCCTGACAACCAGTCCACGCAACTTAGCATATGCCAAGATCTGCTAATGGCTGGAGGCCAATTGAACATCATCATAGGGGCCAACCCTCTATTACAACCACTACATGCCTCACCTCTCCCCTCCTCGTCATATGCGCTTGATAACCCACTGTATAATCCCTTCCATGGAATGGTTTTATCATGTCTCAAGACCTAATCCTTGATTCGCATTTTGCAGGTCCCCCTATGTAGCAGACATGGAGCACCCAGTGCAGCTGGCTTGCAAAGGCGCTCTTTGCCGTCGAAGGGAGCATGCAGCACAAGCTCCTCTGCTAGAGCGCTACATGCCTAGCCTCAAAAGGTATGCAAAGAAATGAGGCCCCAAGCGACACCGTCCCGGACGTGGGCTAAAAAATCCCAAGGCCAGGGAAATAGAAGCTCAAGGGGGCACACAAGGCATGGCAACACCGGTTGTGTGGACCCCCAACAGATGCTTGGGCACCAGGTGCTCGAAAGCGGAGAGGGCAGCTTGAGACAAGGAAGAATTCGATGCATTGTTCAAAAGCATTTTGGAAACGATTGCGGCCAGAGACTACACCATTCAGGTCCCGGTCGACATCTTCCCTGTCCAACTTCACAGGAGCCCCTCACCAGCAGAGCCTCAGTCGCCTGACTACCCGGACTCACCCCGCCTCGTGCAAATAGAGTAGCCCCTATGATATACAAGCAACTTAATAAAGGCCATCCTGCAATAACTTTTTGTCTTTTGATGGTTAAAGGGACAGGCTCCCCACATGTACACACTTTCCTTACCTATTGCTAATATATGCCACGTCTTTAACAACCACCATAATAGGCATCGCAATCAGCATCATAAGGATTTTGATAAAGTAATATCTTGACATGATTGCATTTGTTCGTTATACCTGACGCATGTGACTTGCATATACTCTCATGAAGTGACAAGTGGATGCAGGATGACACATGTCTTCATGCAAACGTGTTCAATGCCCAAGTCGCCACATTAGGTGCATCCAGTGACCTTGGTCGGTTGGATCCGTCCCTAGTCCCCTAGCCCCTTAGCATCACCCACAATTGTTCAGGGCACATCAAGGGCAGGACACACCTAGGGAGCTTGTCTCGCCTCTGGTTAGACCTGTCACCCTCACCCATTCACATGATTTCCTCTTGCACTCTGCCTTAATACCATTGCAATCAATTGTGGTAAGCCCTGCACGAATGGCCATGAAAAGTACACTATCCCCATCACGCAGGTCCAATAGCTACCAGCTATAGTGCAGTGTCCCTGTGTTCAATTATGTTACGTCGTGCAGTCACAATGCAAAGGATGTCGCATACACCTTCACATGTGCTTCTTCGTGCAGTCACAATGCAAAGGATGTCGCATACACCTTCACATGTACTTCTTCTCAACATGGACAACTTTGCTCATCCACATATCGTTATGAAAAACCAGCCCGCGGTCTTCTAACTACGTAATATCTAAGTATGCATGAGCACTCACATAATATTTGCACCGAAGTATATACATAGTTTGGGTCCTCAAGTGCAGGACAATACTCTCAACTTGCTTAGAGTTCGACCTGTCTCCTAAACTAATCGAACTATGTCTTGTGCATGATAGAGAAGACTAGAACTACCCCTAGGGAGAGACCACCTATGAGAGGTTTTCAACTGTAGGTATTGAAGACTCCAATGAACGTGTCATTCGCTCTTCATCGACACCCAACTCTCAACTCTTATCCTTTATCATCCTGCAAGCCCGCCACGAATCGTCATGTGCAAAATCTCCAACAAACCAATACTTGTGCTAGCCATTAGTGCAATCCCCAACAAAGAATAACCCTACCACCAGCCACCTAGGCCCCCAACGACCTTCCTCCACACCACCACCAACACTCCTCCACGGCAACCATCGATGTCCCCTTCACCCACGTCTTCAGTGCAGGCCAAAGCTTGCTACCTACAACGGTGAGTGCCATGGGACTGGCACTTGTCTAGGAGGGGGGTAATGTTAACCCTCAAATAAACAAAGGTGGAAAATCCAAAAAAGCTAAAGCTGAAGACAAAGGCCAAGGCAAAGTGAAACGGAAGACAAAGACGCACAAGGAGAAAAGTCCTAAATAAGGGAGAAAGGCACACAAGGAAAAGGGCAAGTCAACATTTTTGTAAAAGAGCGCAAGCGCATCATGATTTAATTTAAGGAGCGCCGGGCTCTCACCCGTGCAATTTGTAAATGTAGGTGGGCAGTGGAAAGGAAGCTAGGAAGATAGAAGGACAATGGGAAAAGGGCCACGACCGGCCATGTAAAAAAGGGGATAAGGGGATGACCGCCCAAAAGGGATTTAGGTTTTTGTATATAAAGTTGAAAAGTGAATGAGAAGCTCATTCTTGTGTGTGGCCAAAACTGGCTCTCCTCTTCTTCTTGTTCTTGTTCTTGTTCTTGTTCTTGCTTGCTTGAGCTTGTGCTTGAGAGAGGGAGTGTGAGAGTGTGAGGGTGAGGGACTGGGGAGGAGAAGCTCTCCATCTTCTCCTCTCTTCTTCTCTTCTCTTCTCTTCTCTTGCCTTGCTCGCAGTGATGGAGCTTGGAGCGTGGAGCTTGAGGATGGAGCTCGCTTGAAGCTTGCACTTGAATTGTGGAGCTATTGGAGTGCGCGGGAGAGGAGGTAACTTGATCGGCATGGAGGTAAGCTCACTACACGTGTAGATATGGATGGCGCGTCGGCTATGTGAGAGGTAGCCATTAATGCTCGGCTTGGAACGCTTGAAACAATAAGCGGTCCGTGGGTCTTGGTGGTTAAGCGAAAGCTCCCACACTTGCACATGGTGCACATGTTTCGAGGACTTGAGAACTGTTGGGTATGTGTTGTATCCCACATTTAAGGAAGCTTGCACAATAATGGGTGTGTTGGAGAGTAATGATGAATGGTTTCACTGCTTGCAAGAGGCCTCAAACATGCAATCGGCTATACAATTAAGGAATTTGTTTGCAACAATTTTGGTATTTTGTGAGCCATGCTCGCTAGGTAGGTTGTGGGAGAGATTTGCAATGTAGATTACATAGAATATTGTCTATAGACTTGAAAGGGATGGCATGTAGGGTGATTGACTTAAGACTAAGGCACAAATGAGGCCTTGAAAAACATGCAATTTCCCTTGAGACAACATGGTTGGATTTCCCTAGGATGCATGAAGTTCAACTACAAAGTGGAGTGTCCCAAAGAAATCCTCTTATACTCGAGGAGCTTGAAGAGATTGACAAGAAGAGGTGCATAATGTTGAATTGATGAGATCAAAACTCAATGAGGGGCAGTCTTCTACATTTCGTGTTATTCTTGGTGTTGTGTAGACTGGCAAGAGGCAACTCTTCTTTTTGGATGGTCTTGGGGGGGTAGGCAATATATTTCTCTATAAGCGTATCTTAGCAACTTTGCATGTGTATAGTTGTTTCGTTTTAGCAACTCCATCATCAAGGATTGTTGCATTGTTGTTGCCAAATGATCACACAGCTCACTCAAGATTCAAGATCCCATTGCAATTGGAGGGCCATCAACGTGTAACATACACATGCAGAGTGATTTGGCAAGGATATTAAGGGAGACTTGCCTCATTTTTTGGGATGAGGCTTCGATGATACACCATTATGCCTTCAAAGCCCTAGACAAGAGTTTTCGAGATGTCATGTTTTGCAATCAACCTTTTGGCAAAAAAGTCATTTTATTTGGAAATGATTTTAGACAAATCTTGCATGTTGTGATCAAGGGAGGTTGTGACAACATCGTAAGTGCATTCCTTTGTTGCTTGGCTTCATGGCAGCATGTGAGAATTCTAAGGCTTATGCAAAACATGTGAGTATCTCATGATGATGGTACCGCAAGACCTAAATTCATTGCATGGCTTCAAGCTATTGGAGATGCTACAATCTTGATGAGAGATACTACAAATAGAGCTGCATTGCTTGAAAATTGTAGTTATATAGGGGGAGTCAATTCAGGATCTCATTGCATGTGTATATAATGGCTTTTCCAATACATGTAATCAATTACTTATTGAAAGGGCCATTCTAGCTCCAAGGAATGTAGAGGTGGAACAATTGAATTTGAAAGCATTGAGCTTGATATCGCGAGATGTGAGTCAATATTATAGTGTTGATAGTATTGTTGATACAAATGATAATACATTTCTTTATTAGGTAGAATATTTGGATTCTCTTGATCTTGTTAATGCATAAATTATTTTGCTTCAAAACTTGAATCTAGTGAGGGGACTATGTAATGGAATGAGATTGATATGCAAGACTTTTAGTAGCAAGGTATTAGAAGTTGAGATCATTACGGGCACAAACATTGGTGCCAGAATATTCATTCGAAGAATCACCTTCATTTCTACTACCTTGCATTTTCCCTTCTCTATGAGGTGAGGACAATTTCCTATGCAACTGGCATTCACAATGACTATTAACAAGGCACAGGGGAAGACATTGACTTTAATGGGCTTCTATCTTAAAATCCCACTATTCACGCATGGTCAACTGTACATAGCATTTTTTGGAGTGAAATCCTCTACTTGTTTGAAAAACTTGTTACATGACAATGATCAGTGTGTAGGTTTTAGTATTGTTATTATGTACAAGGAAGTCTTCCAAAGAGTTTGATCACCTCCTACTACTTCCAATGTGCGAGACGTACAATTTTTTACAGTGTTACTACTCTTTCAATACTCATTTCATCTTTGTTTGTTTGATCTTTGCACTTCTATTTTGTAGGGAAATGAAGACCCCAATGTTTGGTTGCTATTGTGCTTCTCAAACTCAAATGTTGTTGCAAAAGCAATTTTTGCCTTTGGTGCAAGAACCTAAAATGCAAAGATCTCTTGCATGCATGGTTGAATGCCTTGAGAGTCTTCCATTTGTTCGAAGGTATGAAGGCCTGTTTGTTGAAATTATCTATGAGAGATATGTGCAATGTTATAATGTGGTTCTGCATGTCCTCAACTTCATTGTGACTCGATTGTACACAAGGACAATCCCTCAATGGAATTGATGGGGGTGTTATGACCTCTATTGGTTGTGTTACATCAGATGAATTTGGACATTACCCTTGCTATTCTCTTTGCCTATGGTGATTACATTTTTTTTGGGCCTATTCATTAGTGGTACTCTTGTTGATGGTGTGGTATGTTGTTGCAACAAATGCAAATTTTTAAATGGAATATAGTCCATGTCTATTGCATTGACTGAAATTTCATCATCGGTGCATGCAGAGATGGGGACACTTGCTATTGGTAATAGTAATGGTTGCAAAAGAAAACTATTTCAAAGCTAAATACAAATTTGGATGTGCATCATGGATTATGACTTCATTGGATTTGACAAGGACCATTATGGATGTGAAACAACAAAGTGTAAATTTTTCTATCATGTGACTTTTAGATAGCAAGGTTCATGCTTTGATTTGTAAACTAGCGATAATTAAAACCTGAATGGTGAAATGGAGTTATTGTTCATCTTCGATACTTTTATGCACAAGTATATTATGTTTGAAGGATGAATGGGATGCAAACAATATGAGAAAGTGTTGTGTTGTTTACATATTGCAAAAATTAAGTTTAGGGTTTGGAATGTGCTTAACGAGAAAAGAGTTGAGAGAGAGAGAGAGAGAGAGAGAGAGAGAGAGAGAGAGAGAGAGAGAGAGAGAGAGAGAGAGAGAGAGAGAGAGAGAGAGAGAGAGAGAGAGAGAGAGAGAGAGAGAGAGAGAGAGAGAGAGAGAGAGAGAGAGAGAGAGAGAGAGAGAGAGAGAGAGAGAGAGAGAGAGAGAGAGAGAGAGAAGAAGAAGAAGAAGAAGAAGAAGAAGAAGAAGAAGAAGAAGAAGAAGAAGAAAGTTAATGTCTATAAGAGGCCAAGTTGGCCTATGAGACCAAATGGTTACATACAAAATGTCTAGGAAGTTTTCCAAGTCCCAGTAAAGCTACTATCTGGTGTTATGGTGAACTAGGTGAGTAGGTACAAAATGGTATACTGACTAGATACAACTAGATGCACTTCAAGTGTAGTGTGGAAATGCTCATGGAGCGTGGTCATCTTAAGATGTCCCATATGGGCTATCTAGCATGGAGAGGCTGAAGCGATGGGATATGGCTCCCCGGTGGCACTGTAGTATCTGTTGTATCTATAGGTGATGTCTCTTGCAGGGGTGTGGGCGGCAAGCTCTGCCTCTCTCTGTAGCTCTATCCAAGCTGACTCCTCGGGATGTAGCCACTGGTTGGTTGGTTGCAGTCCTTGTTGTAGAGGGGGTGGCCAAGGGTCTATAGAACTCTTGGAGGGTGCATTGCTGCGTGTTTCCTGTTGTTTGGTCCTAGATCCGTAGAAGGTGGTCCCTATGTTGGCATAGCTCTAGGAGAAAGAGCCCGAGGCATTTCTCGTCGGGAAAGTCTAGTGTTTGGGAGAGTGGTCCGAATCCCTCCTTGAAGAGACTATGGAAGCGGCCTTTGATCTCATAGTACACCCGGTATCTACTTATGTAATGTTCTTCTATCTCTGGCTTTAGCTAGCAAAGTTGGCAGATCCTGTCCTCTAGGGGGAGAGAGTCTGCTCTGTATTTGCTGTCTTGATTTGTAGCTCGTGTGATGACGTATGGAGTTGCCCAATGGCACTTTGAACCCCGTGAGATAGGTGTACATCCATGTATCTCGAGCATATAATGAAGCCATCAGGTGTGAGGCATAGGAGGTGCTCTTAGTAGAAGGACATATTCTTCCCCAAGTCCTCGACCGGTAACACCCATGTCCTGGCTATGTGTAGCTGAATAATATCCACCCTGATGACGTGATTCGGCTCCTCTCGCTAATCTTCAAGTGGGGTAAGTCCAAACTATATTGTAGGGGCAAGAGGTGGTCCATGTGTAGCCCATGTAGCTATAGCCAGCCAAGCCTGAGTATGGGTGTACCAACATTCAGTGTCCCCTTGCGATGCGAGTTGTTTGGATGATTCTAGTGAGAGGTAGGAGTATCTATGTCGTGGTAGGCTCCAAAGGCTGTGTAGGATGGTCACCGTCTGGGATAGGGCCTCTTCCACTATAGGTGGTGCTCCCAGTTTTGTCCTCATGATCTCGTGTGGTATTGATGGTTTACTCCTGATCAGCCAGGAGATCATCATCACCAGGGGGTGTTCCATTTGCTCACATCCTTTGTATATCTCCTCCCCTCATGCAATGTCTGATCTTATGTGGTTCGCCATGTATGATAAAGGCTAGACCCCCATATCGGGACCCCATATAGAAGTGCTGGTGTGACCAAGGTATCAAAGAGCCAAAGCTTCATCTGAGGTTCTTGAAATCGTAGACGTGCACATTGGCTTTCCATAGATCCCTGGGAAGCATAGCCGCATGCCAATCTATTCACCGCAACCTTCCTCAAG
This sequence comes from Lygodium microphyllum, assembly GCF_053477565.2. NCBI lineage: Eukaryota > Viridiplantae > Streptophyta > Polypodiopsida > Schizaeales > Lygodiaceae > Lygodium > Lygodium microphyllum. The sequence goes on along the minus strand of NC_141138.1, from coordinate 85,650,454 downwards.
GTGAATACTCGACTATATCCTCTATGTATTTGAAGTGGGGCATTGACCACTGTCACGGATCCATTGGGTGGATGTGTTGAATACCATGATCTTGGTTTTCCCCAGGTTCACTATGAGGTCCTTGTCTTGGCAAAAGGTCCATAATGTGTTTAGGTGGCGTTGTAGTCCCTTTGACATGCTAGAGAGGAGAACTATATCATATATACATAGTAGCATGGGTATTAGTGTCCCCCCAGGCAGGACCCCTCCCCTCCAAGTCTATCCACATAATCTGATATCTTGCCGATGTAGGGCCCAAATAGGGTGGGTGAGAGGGGGCATCCTTGCTTTACCCCAATAGTGCTAATAATCTCCTCTAACAGCCCTCCCAGTGCTCGGACCCATCCAGTGAGACAGACTCGTATAGAGCCAGGATTCCCCATCTCATCTCTGTCAGGACTTGGAGCACCTGCAGTCTCTGCATGAGTCTGGCTCGGGGAACTATATCAAAGGCCTTTTGGAAGTCCACAAAGCAGCAATACACCCGCTTTCCTTGTGCCCTGTTCTCTTTAATGATGGCTCGGAGTGTGAGGATGTGGTCAAGTGTGGAGTAGCCTCTCCTAAAGCCGGCTTGCCCTCGTGCCCAGTGTTGGTATGTCTCCACCCATTTGCTTAGCTAATGCTATAGGATGGATCTGTAGAGCTTAGCCAACACATGGCCAACCATGACCATCTAGTAGTTTGTGGGGGCCATGGGGTCTAGCCTTTAGGATTGGTACTATTGTATTAGCTAACCAACTAGCTGGGAAGCCTTCACGTAGTGCCCTGTTGAATAGGTGGGCTAAGAGGGGGGTGATGGTCTCTCTAGCGAATGAGAGGTGTTTTGCAACTGGTCCCACGTTGACCATTCTAGATTTTGTCAATGGCATCACTGACCATTTCAATCCTGAAGAAAGTGGAGGCAGTTGACTTGTTCTTTGGTGGCCGAGGTAGGGGGGTTGTCCTAGCATGTGGTATAGTGAGGTGGCGTAGCTATGCCACGTTTGTGGGGAGGTAATGGGTGTCTCTACTCAAGGTTCTTGGAACGCTTTCCTCGCCTCCTTGCTATCCTACCCTAGGAATACCTGATAAAACTCATGCTCTAGCCTGGATAGGTATGCCCGCTTCTTCCTTTGCATTAGGCAATGGAAGATTGTGCAAGTTTGGCAGTGTGTGTATTTCCCTTTGGCTTCCCCTTGTTGGAGGCGGAGGTGAGTTTCCGTGCATTCCTCATCATACTAGCTATTCCCCGTGGCATTCTTGCTAGGAGGGGTGGAGTGGGGGCATGTGTGGGGGAAGTACATGGCAGATGATGTGTGAAGGTTCCTAGCTAGTTGTGTCATGAACTCCTCCAAGGGTGTGTGTGGGTCCATCTCCTGTAGGCTCTAGTATAGATGATTTGAGTAGGCACTCGCCATCATCCTGGTGAAGTGGTAGGTGGGGGAATCTTTGAGGGTTGCTCATTGGGGGGGTTCCCTCATAATTGCATGTGTTGCTAAATTGGAGGTATGAGTGGTCCTACGGCTACTGCCAGTGGGCTTGGTGAGACGTTGAAGGCCTGTATATCTCGGATCAGGGCTGTCAGCCCTAACAGGTAGTCCACTGTGCTTCCTCCTCTCGAGCCTCTGGATGCATGCTTATGTGGAAAGCATGTGACTGCATCAGAACCAGGCCATCTGGCCAAGCCGTTAAAGGATGGCTAGTTCGTGTGTCCCTCCTAGTGCTAGTAAATAGTCTCCATACTCTGTGCACTCAGCTGCATCCTGTGATGTTCGGCTAATCCCTAACTCCTCTAATGCCAGCTCTCAATACATGTGGTCTTCGCTCTTAAAGAATGGGACTTGGCTCTGCACTGTGTAGGGATTGAAGTCCCTTGTCAGCAGGACATCTCTTATACTCAAATAGTGCATGATATCCTCATATAGGGGTAGGTACATGGATAGCCCTCTCAGTGTCGCATATACGGGGAATTTGGCGGGGCGAAGTAGCATACTACAACATATGTATCTCGTGGGCCATTTGTATGTATCTTGATCCACATGAAACATGCTTCACACACACACACACACACACACACACACACACACACACACACACACACACACACACACACACACACACACACACACACACACACACACACACACACACACACACACACACACACACACACACACACACACACACACACACACACACACACACACACACACACACACACACACACACACACACACACACACACACACACACACACACACACACACACACACACACACACACACACACACACACACACACACACACACACACACACACACACACACACACACACACACACACACACACACACACACACACACACACACACACACACACACACACACACACACACACACACACACACACACACACACACACACACACACACACACACACACACACACACACACACACACACACACACAGGTGTGAAAGAGAGGGCGATTAATCATGAGCACTTTATAGGGCCCTTGCGATCCACTTTGGTGAAAATACTAGTGCAAAGCACTAGGAGAAATAGCATCCGCACTTGTCTAAGTACTAGCGTGGAGCATTGGTATTCATGTACTCGAGGTACTCTGATGTTGTTTTGGGTCATTAGCTCACTCATAGGTTGTGGACATGAGCTATGTTAAGAAGAAATGAGTAAGGGATGAGGATTTGACAAACAATTGAAGAATGTGGACATGGGAAAGAGATGTGAGAGAAAACAAATTCATTCATAGTTGCTTTTCCTACAATAGATGAATCAAACTGCTTGGTGCTTGAGATGACACATTAAATTGACTATAATGAGAATTTTTTTCTTCATAACCCTACTCTAATGAGTTAATGAAAAAGTTCATGCCACATTTTAAGTTGCTTACAAGATCCCTTATGAGATCCTGTCCAATAATTGTGGATTGGCTCACCTAGTCTATATTGTCGATTGACCAAGCTTGCAAATTGCAATTTGTGTGCTTTGTAGACTTGCGAAGCTCGCAACATCATGCCTCACTTCACATTTTTGTGTGCAAACCCAAAAAAAAAGGCCTGACGGTGTGCTTTGAGTGCAACAAATGGCTATCATAAGATTGATTCACTTTGCTTACAAGAACAAGAGAAATAACATGTGAAACAATGCAGTTTGTGTGTAATGTTCTATAAAATCCCACCAATATCAAGAGGAAAAAGTTATAAATTTACAAAAGTGAATTGATTCTATTTTTAAAATGTTTTTTCGATGTTAAAAGATCACACATTCCAAAATATTTATGGTGTATCTTTTTGAAAGGTTCACAAAGTAATATAATCAAATTGAAATAATTTGAAGTAAAATGTCAAAACAAAAAAGATGCAATTAGAAAGTAGGCTAGAGTCCATGATACCACTTAAAATGCTTAAATATTGCATCAATTAGTCTAGATTGGTGCATAACAAGTCTTCTTATACCAACATGCATGCATGCATATGTTCAAACAAATCATAACCAAAGGAGTTGTTATCCTCTCAAATGAACACATATATGTGTTTTGTGTCCCCTCTTGGACTTTCTTACATGATTAAGCACATTCATGTAAGGATATACTAAAAGGTTAAGGGCATGGCAATACTATAGGTATTAATAAGGCACTACGCGTGTAGGCACTCCTAGTGCTTTGCATTGGTGTGGTTTGGGATGCTTCGCATTGCAAGAAACACTTTATATGGCAAGAGGATTCTCACACGAGCATTGTATTTTGGTGTTCTGGTTCACACACTAAATTAGTTTTATGGCTTGCACTCTAATTCACAAAAAAATTACAAGAAGAAACTATATGTGTAATGTAATGTCATGCCTTTATAATAATTTCAATATATCACACTTATTGTGTAATGTATGTATGTATGTGTGATAAACATTTGTTAACACTTTTTTGATCTCTCATCTATTCTTCCTTCCAAAGTGTATACTCTTATTCTTTCAATCCCTTTTCTATATGTGAAGAATTGGGAGAATGGTTGGTGCTCTCCCTCTCATTATTTTTCTCTCATCTCCTATATTTTGTTCTCGAGTCCCCTATCTCTCATCTTTTTTCACCTCACATGTGTGCATGTTGTATATGCATGTGGATTTTACTACATCCCATCGAAAAGATTATGGACTTTACAATTTATGGTGATAGGATTGAACCACACCTCTCATGGCATGAACCAGTGACTCCAACAAATTTTATAGAGCTAAAGAGAATTATTCCCTATTTAGGTTGTCACATACAAGGAGAAGAAAATGAAAATCTTCACTTGTTGATACTTAAAACGTAAGAGATGAAAGTGGAGAAGTTGAAATCACCGAGTTATAGAAAATTTTAAATAAATATTCTCATGTGTTTACTTAGAGCTATATGGATTTGAAAGGCATGAAACCTGAATTGTGCCAATATTATATTGATATTGAACCAGGTGTTAGACCTATATGCCAATATCAATGGCATACACATCCTAACTATGTGGATAAAGTACATGTTGAAATTACTAAATTATTAGATGTGGGCTTTATCTATCCTATTGCCTACACTGATTGGGTCTAACCTATAATCATTGTTCCTAAGAAGAATTCCAATAAAAATCGCATATGTGTGGATTATCGCACACTGAATAAGCACACTCGTAAGGATCATTTCCTTTGCCTTTCTCTGATCAATTATTAGATCGTGTGGCAGGACATCAACTATATTATTTTATGGATGGTTTTCAAATTTTTATTAACCCTGAAGATCATCAGCCCAAAACTACTTTCACTATAGAGTGGGGGACCTTTGCCTATAAGGTAATGCCATTTGGTTTGTGTAATGCCCCAACTACTTTTCAAAGAGCAATGATGGCAAATTTTTAGGATTTTCTGATTAAATGGATGGAAGTTTTCTTACATGGCTTTTGTGTGCATGATGATGAGGATAATATGGTTGATCGATTGGAAGAGGTATTTCAATGTTGCAAGAGTACATGTGTTTCTTTAAACCCTGAGAAGTGTGTTTTTGGAGTACCAGTGGAATATTATGAGGCTATGTAGTTTCAGGTGATGGTATTGTAATGGATACGGCAAAAGTACAAAAAATTACTGATTTACCTTCACCACAAAATTTGAAGCAATTACGAGGGTTTCTTGGCCATCTAAATTTTTATCGACGCTTTATTGAGTCATTTGACAACGATAGCTTTGCCTCTAATTGCTTTACTTAAGAAGAATCAACCTTATGATTGGGATTCAGTATGCCAAGTTTCATTTGAGAAATTGAAAGCTAAGTTGGTTGAAGGTCCATGGTTGAAGGTCCAATTTTGGTTTCACCTGATTGGACTAAAGAGTTTCATATTCATGTTGATGCTTCTATGATACAATGGGAGTTGTTTTGTGTTAGGCAGCCGATAAGAATATAGATCATCCGATTTATTATGCTAGTTGGAATTTAAGTGATGCTGAGAAAAATTATATAGCAACTGAGGAGTGTTTATCAATGGTGTTTGCTATTACTAAGTTTAGACATTCTTTGTTGGGCAACAAGTTTATTTTTTATGTGGATCATGAAGCATTAAAATATTTATTAAATAAACCTGAACTTAGTGACTGAGTTACCAGATGAATGTCCGTAGAGACCATATGTCTCGATTAATTATTGATGATACAAAGAAAGGTGTAGATGATGAACTACATGATGCTTAATTGTTTGAAGTTTCTATCACAATACCATGGTATGCTGATAGTGCTAATTTTCTTAGCATGGCTAAATATCCACCAATTGCACCAAAGCATGAACACCATCATATTTTATTGCAATCATAGTCCTATGTTTTGATGTCAAGCTATTTATATAAGTATTTTCCTTGTGAGGAAATTTATCGAAGGTGTGTTCGAGAAGATGAGGTACTACGCATCTTAATTGCATTACATGATTAACCTTGTGGTAGTCATTTTGCAAGAGATTTGATAGCAAAGAAAGTATTTTTTGATGGTTATTGGTGGCCTACTTTATACAAGGATGCATATGAACATTGTAGAAAGTGTGATAAATGCCAACGTACTGGGAGACCGACTAAGTGCTTTGCAATGCCATTAACTCTTGTATTTGCATTGGTACCTTTTGAGAAATGGGGTGTAGGTTTTATTGGTCCAATTGATCCACCTACACGGTATCATTCTAATAGATATATTTTAGTGTATACTGATTATGTAACTAAATGGGTAGAGGCTAAAGCACACTTAAAAACTGATTGAGGCAAGGATGTCACTCTATCCCTTTATGAGAATATTATTACTCGCTTTAGCTATCCCCTAGAGTTGGTTAGCGATTGTGGATCTCATTTCTTGAATAATTTAATTTCAAAATTGATGGATCTTTATAAAATTAAACATTGAAAGTTTACTCCTTATTATCCACGAATGAGCCAACGGTGCTGTAGAAGTTATTAATCATATTGTGATGACAATTCTAACCAAGACAATAGCTGAGAATAGACGTGACTGGGATGAGTGTTGGCGAGAGGCACTCTGGGCGTATTAGACCACCTACAAGGTGATGACTAATAATACACCTTTTAGTTTGGTTTATGGGACTTCCTATTGAGTTGGAAGTTTCCACTTTGCATGTTATGTTGTCTAATCACCTTGGAGAGTGAAAATCTCATACCAATCACTTGTGTAAGTTAGTTAAGCTTGACGAAGATCGTATGTTTGCTTTACGGCATATTAAAGCTCGTTATAACCGATGCAAAGCTTGGCATGATAGACGCTTGAAGCTTAAGGATTTCTAGAAGAATGATTTAGTCCTGTTGTATGATAGCTATTATTATAAATTTCCAGGGAAACTTCGTATTCGATGTTTGGGTCCATTTCAAGTTAAAGAGGTTTATGATAATGGTTATGTGGAAATTCAAGACTTAGACATAGTGCATGAATCTTTTCGAGTTAATGGTCTTTGTTTGAAACCTTTTGTGACTTAGTTGAGAAGTTTGGGTTGAATGGCATAGATAAATTATTAAAATGTTTTTCTTGCTTAATTTAGTGTTTTGTTTTATTTTTTTTGTTGGGGGAAAATATTCTTTATGGGATACATGTATGGAGATTTTATGGATGGATGCCCTCAAACCTCATCTTGATGATGATAGTCCTGACCCTATCCATATAGGGCCTTATAGCATTCATTGTTTTTAGACATATAACAGGTTTTTGTATGCTTTGAGAGGTGAGGCATGTTGCGGTACATCTTTTGTGGTTCTCTTTTGTTTACAGTACCATCCTCAGTTTAGTTGTCAGCCTTGTCAGCAGCATCTTTATGTGCACGCCCAGGTATTGTGTTGGCAGTGTTGAACTTATTTCCAACATTATGGTACCACTACCATGTAGCAAACTATTGGATACACTTATCAGTGCCACAATTGTGCTAGTGTATTTTCTCCTAAGCGTGGTGTTACCCAATATAGGGTGAGTAGAGAGCAACAAGAGTTTGCTGGTTATCAAGCTGTTGTTTATCATTTTACTCCCTCTTATCTTGATCTTGAGTTGGACAATAGTTGTCCATACTCGGATTATATTTGTGCTCACATGGATTTGGTTGAGGGTAGTATCTTTGGAAATTTTCTTGTGGCACTTATGCTACCTTACAGTTTGGTGGCTGATGCTCCCCTCCATGAGATGATGGAGAATTCTAGTGATGCGCATGACGATGCTTTTGATATATCTGATGTGAGGATGCTAGGGATTCTTCAGGATCATCCTGTATGTTGTGATTTGCCTGATAGATTTGATGTTGATAGTTTAGATGATTTTGGGTTACGTTTATTGTTTGTTTTAGAGGATTTATGGTTTGGTGATGATTTTTGTTTAGATTTTTTGCTTCCTTAGTTTACTTAGTTTGTGTTCTGCTTTAATGAATTTTAAACCAAACCAAACCAAAATAACAATAAAAGATAAAATAAAGATTCACTTTTAATGTAAGGTTTCCTTTGTTGTTTTAAGTTTTTCACACATTAGCTTAGTTAAGTTTCACTTAGTTTAGTAGTTGGATGTATCCATGGTTAGGTTTACCTTTCAATGCAGGTTTTCTTTTCAATTGGATGTGGGCACTATGGAGTTACAATGCATTATTACCAAGTGTTTTCTTTTCTTGTTTTGTTTTGAGTTTTTTTTTTGGTTACTGCATTTTCTCTTTTTAGCTGTTTTGTTTTGTTATGATAAGAATGTTGTACTAATGAATGTTAAGTTCTAAAGATGGGGAGGGGGGGTTCCTGACTCATGCATGACTGCATATTTTCCAGTTTGAATTGGCTGACTAGACACTCACTAGAGTATATCCCTTATGGATTTGTTTCATTTCTTGTTTGGGTTTGCTGAGTTACAAACCATCTCTCCATGAAATTTTGACTAGTTTGTCTGTGATGAGATGAAGTTAGTTTTGTTGAGTCTTGTGAGATTAGCCTCGTTGACAGTTGGATGGTTAGTATAGCTTTCCTGATTAAGTTTCTTGAGGAGGATTGTTGAGCTAAAACATTTGAAGATTCAATGCTGAATAGTGACCACATAAGTACTGTTAAAAAAAACAAACAAAACTCTTAAATATATTTAACCCCCTACATTAAGACTTGAAAAAAAAAACAAAGCCATGACGAGAAATAAAGTAAGAAAAAAACAACTCTAAAAAGAAATCCATCGCCTCTGAGGTCTTGGTAGGTTGTAGGGATTTCCTTGACGACTGCCTTGCGTTTGATGCCTTGCATCTCTTTGGGGTGGAACCTTTTGAGCATGGTTGAAAACAAGTATTTGAAAAAAAAAACTTTGATAAAAATAGATAGAGGTGTACTAATACATATATTCTATATTGTAACCAGTTAGTAGCTAGATACATTGTTTCTTCTTTCATGAAGGGTTAGCAGTTCTGCCCTAGAGACTTTATCTTGTGGTGTGTCCTATATCATTTTTGCTGAGGTCTAGTGTTGGTCTTGCAAGAGTAATCAAAGTCTTTGTTATGGATATCTGGAAGGAGAGTAGCATAGCATTTCTTTGCTTTGAGAGGTTTTTTGTTTCTTAGCAGTTCTTATGGCTTTCTTTTTGGTTGGATTCTTGCTTGGGAATTGCAATGTCATACATGTTAGTGGATAGAGTGGTTTGGGGATTGGTTTTATTGTCACATTAAGTTAGTTCTTAATTGTAGAAGGCGGATATTATTCTTTGTTGGAATATAATTGTTTCCTTTGTGTTCCTTGCAAGATTGTTGCAGATGTAGCTGTGCTTGTGGGGACACTCATGATTTGAAGGGGGAGAATAATTATTTTTTCACATGACTTGTGGAAGCTTTCTTAGATGCTATTGCTGTTGAAGTTGTTTTTGAATATTGGAATAGTTGTCATTTTTTTAGTTTGCAGGAGCTCACTCAAGCTAGTGAGGGAGAAATGATAACTGCTTATTGTGTGCCATTTTTACACTATTTTTTGGAAAAGTTGAAGGGCTTTGGTTATGTATTATGTATTATTTTTCATAAAATTTAATTAAAAATAAGGTTGTAAATCCGTATTTGGGTTGTGCTAAGGTGGAATAGAAGTCGAGAGTTGGGGTATTTTTAAATGAAGAATTTAGGGAGTGGAAAAATAATAAGTGATAGAAGGCAGATGTAGGAAAAATTTTAGTGAAAAGCATAGATATTTTGGAGACGGGTATAATTTAGCATGCATACATGGAGTTTGGGTCAAGAAGCTGTGGATAGGGACAAAATGGGCGCCATCATTTTGGGAGTTTCTTGCTGATTTGCTGCAAGTGTTGCCCCACTTCCACCATGGATTGACTGCATTTGATCCTCTCTTACATCTCCTTCAGTCTTATACCATTCTTGATCATGATTCTTGAGTGTAGAGAGAGAAAATTTTAGCAAGATTAAGGGGAGATTAGTGTGTATTAGAGGGAAAAGTGAAAGATTAAGGATTCTAAAGATTGCTATTGGAAGTGAAGGGAGAAGAGCAAGAACCACCACTCTCAAATACAGTGGATCATCTTTAATTATCTTTTTAATTAGGTATGAATGTTTTCATTGAAAAGTGAATAAAAAATGGATAGAATGTATGATTTATGGTTGTATGCATTCATTTTATGATATCTGAAGGTAAAATGAAAGAGAAGAATTAAAGTTCTTGCATTAGAATGATTGAAATGGTAGAGAAATGGCTGAAATTAGGGTACAAACTGTATTTTAAGGCCATAATTAGAAAAAATTAAGAGCTATGTATAATGTTGATAAGAAGTAAAAAAAACAAAGTAAGAGTGCATTGAAAGGAACCTGAAAACTAAATTTTATATGCTGGAGATGAATCTACTAAAAGATATATGCATTTTAGTATAAAAAATGATAGTTTTTGATTGTAATTCATGATAATTAAGAGTATTAGTGAAGTATTAAGGATGAAGACTTTTAAAAAAAGTTAAATTAGGTCATGATGGATTTATCTACTAAATCTTAACTTAAATGGACTTTTTGAATTAAATTTTAATGGTGCAAATAATAGTTTTTGGGTAGTAATTAGTAAATATTAAGAGTAGGGTTTGATGTATTGTGATTAGATATAATAATTATTAATATTTTTAATTTTCTAGATAGTAGTAATAAAAAATAAATAGCTTTTGATAATGAGTGATTTAGAAGAAAAATTGAAAAGAGACTATAGTTTATTTATTATTTGAAAAAATATGTAAAATTTAATTAATAATGGACTTCATTTGTATGTACTTCCTTTGTTAAAATATAGTTAGGGTTGAAATAGTAATTCGTAAATATTAGTGATAGTATTAAGGTATTAGAAGAAATTAAGTATGGATTAAAGTTTTTAAGTATGTTCATTCTCTGGTAGAAATCTTGAAGATAATGGAATTTATATATTATAGGTTATAGTTCAAAATGAAAGTTAAAAGTGATGTTTAGTGAATTGTAAGTATGCAAAGAAGGTTATTAGTTGGCTTGACTACTAAGAAAGAAGATAATATGAATTTTATGTTGATAACTTAAAGGTGAAGAATATATAAATGTCCACCTTAAACCTTAATTAATACAATGGCTTTACACATATAGCCATATTGCTTGCGTATCTGGGGGCTTTCTAGGGGGACCTTCACACACACACACACACACACACACACACACACACACACACACACACACACACACACACACACACACACACACACACACACACACACACACACACAAAATTAGCATTCTCACATGGGCTAGCCATAAGTGGAGCCTTCCATAGGACACCGAGGTCAACATATATTGATGCACGAGGAGCTACACGAATAATGAACATAGCAAGTATTGCAATACTAGGTGCATTCTTGATGCTTCATGTGTCATTTGCAGGCTATCTCCCCCAATTCAGGGACCCATGGCCTGTCCTTCACATGAGCAGTCATGGGCATTCCCACATGGGCTAGCCACAAGTGGAGCCTTCCATAGGACACTAGGGTTAGCATATGTTTATGCACCAGGAGTCGTTGCAAGTGGAGGAACTGTGTTCTCCACATTAAGCAACTCTATGATGGTGCCCTTGAATGCAGCCTTTTGGCTGCAGCCAACTTTTGCACCTATGAATTTACTAAGTGGAGTGGGCTACGACATGATGCATAGAGGATAATATGGGCACATGCCCTATGAGTTAGTGGTCATCCATCTAGGCCTGAGTTTGGGAGGTGCCCAATAATAATATATGATGGGAATGAGATCAAGCTCATCTCCATATCTGACTTGAGATGATGTTGAGGCTTTTGATTCAATACAAAGAAGATGGGAATCTATTACTATTACTTTGAATGATGCCACTACACATCTTGCAATAGAGCTCCTTTGAGTTAATACATAGAAGTTGGGGCTTTGTTGAGGCCTAGCGGTAGTAATAAACCCCTTAACTCAACGCCAATGCAAGGAGATATCACCTATGCTATTGTTGGTTGTTGTTCTATCACTGCATCCTACACGATTGCTATGCATAGATAGAGGAGGGATAGAATGGTTGGAGGTGGTGGCCCAACTTTTCAAGGCTAAGATGATGACTATTGCATGCATTGCTCGATCAACTTGATAGTTTGGATTACAAAAAGTGCCTATTTGCTGCAAGAAGTGACTCAATGTGAGAGACGGTGAGGTGAGGATTGATTGAAGGCCAAGAAAGGAGAGAGATGTGGAGGAGGTTGGCCATGCCTACAAAAGTACCTTGATGGGGGGACTCTCAGACCTTGGGAGTGTGTGTGTGTGTGTACAGGGGAGAGAGAGAGAGAGAGAGAGAGAGAGAGAGAGAGAGAGAGAGAGAGAGAGAGAGAGAGAGAGAGAGAGAGAGAGAGAGAGAGAGAGAGAGAGAGAGAGAGAGAGAGAGAGAGAGAGAGAGAGAGAGAGAGAGAGAGAGAGAGAGAGAGAGAGAGAGAGAGAGAGAGAGAGAGAGAGAGAGAGAGAGAGAGAGAAGCTACCATTAATAGATCAAATATGAGAGCATTTATCAAGCCCCATGATGGCAGAGGAGGAGAGAGGTTCCAATTACGGTGGAAAGCATGATATTTTTATTTTTTGAAAAGAAAAAAAATAGGTTTGGGAGTATTGTACACATGATAGCTAGGTTCAGTGTAAGGTTTGTGAAATCCCTCAATTATAAGTTTAATATATGTAGATATGGATATAGATGTGGATATTTTTAGAATTTGCACATAGTATATGTGCACATTCAACCAATAAGATATAATCTCATCTTGTGTTTTCAATCTAAAATAAAATTCATATGTCTTTTCATAGTATATGTGCATTTATGAGTGTTTCTAGAGTATGCGCACATTGCACTCATATGTTCAACTATTAAAACATATCATCTCATCTCGTATGTTCAATTGGAAAGACATTCATATAAGAAAGGGACACACACACACACACACACACACACACACACACACACACACACACACACACACACACACACACACACACACAACACACACACACACACACACACACACACACACACACACACACACACACACACAAATTTCATAACTTTCAAAGACTCACATTTCCCCTTTTCATTATCATATCACCCTTCAAAAGAAACTCCTATTTATTTCTTGAATACTAAACCTCTCTTTCTATGAGAGAGAGAGAGAGAGAGAGAGAGAGAGAGAGAGAGAGAGAGAGAGAGAGAGAGAGAGAGAGAGAGAGAGAGAGAGAGAGAGAGAGAGAGAGAGAGATGAACAAATTTTCAAAGACTCACCTTCTTTCTTTTATTATTACTAGGCATTCTATGCCTAGATTCTCTAGGTGCTTCACACTAGAAGAATGGCCAATGATTCACACTAGAGTTAGTAATAATTAGGGTACTTCACATCATAACACATGCTTCATGAGCAAGAGGGTTCACACAAAGGTATTGTATTTGGGTTCTCTCTTTCTCTCTCTTCTTCTTCTTCTTCTTCTCTATCTCTCTCTCTCAGTTTATGTCACCTCTACAAAATATATATTTATTGAAGAGAGGGAGCTTGAAGTGGAATCATGTAAGCAGCTGAAGCAAGAGCTATGGCACACACACATAGAGAGAGAGAGAGAGAGAGAGAGAGAGAGAGAGAGAGAGAGAGAGAGAGAGAGAGAGAGAGAGAGAGAGAGAGAGAGAGAGAGAGAGAGAGAGAGAGAGAGAGAGAGAGAGAGAGAGAGAGAGAGAGAGAGAGAGAGAGAGAGAGAGAGAGAGAGACTTCAATAGTCACAATGTGTGACCAGTCTTCCCTTATTCAAATGTCACTAAAAGAATAAAGAATGAAGGAACAATGATGGGCATCGGCCACCTACAGTGTACAAGTGTGTGGGTATTGTCAGTGTAGTAATACATGGGCGACTAGGCACATGTGCCTTCACCCCCAACCATCTCCCAATTAAAGATGAATGTACCTCTAGTGAGGAGAGAACAATAAAAAAATGACAAAGAACAAATATACATAAGTACAACAAGATGAGGGAAGACATCATCTCATCCAACGCTTATCTATGTCCTAAGGAAGGCAAAAGGCTCCACTGAGAGACTTTTTGTGAGTATATTTGCAAGATTTTGGTTAGTTGAGATCTTGACAAGATCAACATACCTGTCTTGAATGATCTATTTGATAAAGTGGTAGTAATATCAAGGTCTAGACAGCCTAACTAGAGAGCCTCTTTGCAAGCCTCAATAGTTGCAACATACTCAGCCTCGGTAGTAGAGAGGGTAGTGTATTTCTGCACCCCCCGGACATCCAAGTAATAGCACCTCTAGCAAATATAAAGAATTAGCTAGAGGTGGATTTCCTACTATATGTATTTCCAATCCATAATCAGAGTCAGTGTACCCTATGACTCTTGTACCTTGGCCACCATAATATATGCACATAGTTGTTATGCCCTTCAAGTACCTCGTGATACCTTTTCACCATCCCAATGCCATCTACCAAGTGTAGCTCTATAGCGTGCCACAAATCCAAATGCAAATGCCATTTTGACTATAGGAGAAAAGACTTCATCGGAGTGAACACCATGTTCATGCTTGAAGCCTTAGCTACCAATCTGGCCTTATAAGTGGGCTTGGGGCATCCAAGGATACTTTTTAACTTGTATAGCCACTTGCATGGCAATGCCTTCTTGCCACTAGGCAAAGGAACCAAATCCCACATATGGTTTGTGCATAAGGAGTCAAACTTTGACTACATAGCCCTATCTCTTGAGTGATTATTATCGTGGTGCATGGTCTCATCATAAGAGAGAGAGTCACTTGTATTTGTCACCATAACATAATCCATGGAGGGTATAAAGTGCTTAAGGTGATGTTTGGCTCTAGTAGAGTATCTTAGACTAGGCTAATCTTGCACAATAGGTAGATCTTGGTCCACTAGAGCATTAACTATGGTGCAAGCAATCTAGCTAGCTAGACGGGAGCAAGAGGCTTCTCCTAAAAGATCACCCTGTGCATACCTCAACTACCTACTCAAGCTACCTATGTATCTTTTTTTCATGAAAAACGACATTATGGCTGCGAATAACTTTGCGAGCTTACAGGTACCATAGGCAATAGCCCTACTCACCTACATCCCCATAACCAAGAAAGATGTATTTCATGGAATTAAGATGCTTATTGTGCTTGTCCTTGGAAACATGGTAGAATGCCTCACCTCTATAATTCGGCAATCAAGTGCAGTGCAAGGGGACTGGTTAATCAAGTATATGATAGTAGTAATTGCCTCAGCCCAAAAGTACTATGGTAAGCCTACCTGACTAAGCATATTGTGGACTCTCTCATGAATCATCTTGTTCATGCGTTCGGGAATATAATTCTGGGGAGGGATGTAAGGGGCAGTCAATTGGCGCTTAAAATCCCACTCATCACAAAACTTCTCAAAAGCTTTCAAGACATACTCACTCCCTATTATTGAACCATAGGCATTTCAGCCTATACCTAGACTGGTTCTTAGCAAGAGCAAGCCAACACTGAAGGGTAGACAAGACATTTCATTTTCACTTAATAGAGTAAGTTCAAATCTTATGTGAGTAATCACCGATGAAGGTGACAAAGTACTTCACACCACCTAGTGAGTGACTAACATGGCATGGGACCACATACATTCGAATGAACAAGAGCTAAAGGCTCACCCATGTGCTTCATACCAGACTTATGCATACTATGTGTCTACCTACCATATAAACAATTATCACAAGACTCAAAATACTTATAGTATAGGGGCAAAAGATACTGCAAATTGGCAAGCATTTTCATTCCCTTCAAAGATAAGTGCCCAGGGCGATGATACCAAAGAGATACATGTGGAACTACAACTATATCCAAAGCATGGTCAATTGACCTAGATACAAGCAAGGGATAGAGGGTACTAGACTTAGCATCATCTGTAATAACAAGATTCCTAAAGGTTATCTTCCATGAGGAATCACCAAAAGAGACAACATAACCTGCTCCAATCAAAAGGTAAAGGTAAAGAACCCTTTCCTTCTCTCAAGATCAATGCCCTCAATGACAATAGTCCTATTCCAACAATATTAGTAATCCTTAAGGATTCTCGATACTTCAAGATTTTTGCAGATGCTCTCATAGATACAGGATCCACAATGCCAATTTCTCCTCAAGAGTTGTTCCCTCATCAAAGTTGGAAGAAAAGAGCCCCTATTTTAGTTGAGCTCTCCACTAACAAAAAAATCCCAATCATTAATAAGGTCAAGATATAGATCTACCTCGGTGCCATAAAAAATTGCATCGAAATATATCTTATGCTAGGATTGAGATATGATCTAATTATAGGTAGTGATATCTTAAATCATATGGTATCTTACTTTCTACACCAAGACCATCCACTTGACATCCACTTGACATATGCCCCACATATGCCAACTAGGTAATCAATTTACCTCTTCTTCCTAAAATGGCCGCTCCGTATTTATGATACAAGAAGAGGAAGATTCAGGAAATCATCGCCTTAATGCCCAATTGAAAAAGGAAGTATCAAAATATGAATCAAAAATCTCTATAATAAGGTGGATAGTAGCTCAGCACTACTCGGAGGACCCTACCATGCTTGAGGAGAAAAGGGCCTATTTTTCTATCACTCTTCCCATGAAGGACAATGCTATCCTTACTAAAGCCTCTCATCTTGAAATGAAAGCAAAAGGCCTTGAATTATGTCGGCAAGAAATTCAAGAACTACTTAGCAAGGGCCTTGAATTATGTCGGCAAGAAATTCAAGAACTACTTAGCAAGGGTCTCATTGAACCCACTTCCTCTCCTTGGGCATATCACGCATTCTATGTCAACAAGCATGGTGAACAAAAGGGGAGGGAAAAGAGGCTCTTCATCAATTACAAACCTCTAAACAAGTATCTCATTGGCCATGGTCATCCTTTGTCCCTATAATACCTTCTCCTCAAAAGACTTGTGAAGCTCAAGTTTTCAACAAATTTGATCTCAAGTTTGGGTTTTGGTAGCTCCCCATTGCTCCACAAACCTCTAAACAAGTATCTCATTGGCCATGGTCATCCTTTTCCCCCAAAAGACCATTTTCTCAAAAGACTTGGTGGAGCTCAAGTTTATTTGATCTCAAGTTTGGGTTCAAGCAACTCCCTATTGCACAAGATAGATATAAAACTATCTTTTGTGTCCCTCAAGATCATTACCAATGGACAGTCCTATCTTTTGGAATCAAAATGGCTCCAACCAAATTTCAAGAATGGAGTGATACTATTTTCATAGATCTAGCATTTGTCCTAGTCTATATAGATGATCCGCTAGTTTTCTTGACCATTATCTCAAGCAACACATCAAGCACTTCTAGCTCTTCCTTGATTGCATTGATGAAGGCAGAACGGTCCTATCCCCTTCCAAATTTACTCTTTTTACCTTGGCAATTGACTTTCTAGGCCTATAGATCACTATTGGTAAGATTATACTTCAAGAACATATCCTTAAAGCATTAAAAACTTTTCAAGACAATCTATGCTCTATAAATCAACTCCAGTAATTCTTGGGATGTTTGAATTGAATTAGTAGATTTGTTCCCTATCTGATCCAATATACCTCTTTGCTCTATCCACTTCTCCAAAAAGATAACTTTCACTAGACTCATAATCAAAGCCTTGCCATGTAAGGCCTAAAATTGATTGTCCATGATCTTTCACCTTTACAATTACCCACCGGCAAGCCACTAGTCGTTTGAACTGATGCATTGACCTTGGCTGGGTTGGGGCCCTTTGTGAACAACAAGCTAATAGAAAAGAAGAGCTTTACAAGTTCACCAATGGTGGCGGTTTCTCCAACACTGAGCACAATTATCCTTCTTCTCATAGAGAAATTCTTGCTATTAAGAAATCAATTTAGACATTTTGCATCTTTGTGGAGCTTGTCCTTTCATTATCAAAAGTGATCTCAATCAAGTCGCTAGATATCTCAAAGGGAAAGCATCAAAGGTTATTGGCAATAAAAGGCTTCTACAAGGGTTATCTGGTTCGATTAGCTCCACATTACTTTTCAATACATTAAAGGCGAAGAAAATATTCTTGTGGACTAACATTCCCGACACCCCAACAGATAATAATGACCACACCACTTTCTTTTCCTACCCACATAAATAAAGGAGACATGTATAATCTATGCTCCATGAAATATATTCTATCCACATAATAAAGGAGACACGTATCATCTCTGCTCCATGTAATTAAAGACATACGTGTCACCTCTTTGCTCCATGTAATTCACCTCATTGTATTTATAAAAGGAGACTCCTTCCCCTTTTTGAGGTATTGAGTTCCGAGTGAGAGAGCCAAGTGAGAACCTTAGTGCTTGCCTTACTCCCCCCCTCTACCCAAGATCTCATTAGTGGAGCAAGTCTCTCCATCGTCCCCTTGCATCTAGTCCTCCATCATCCTCTTGCATCTAGTCCTCCATCATCCTCTTGCATCTAGTCTATCTCTCTTTTGTCTCATTACAAGCTTCATCTTGAGCGAGTCACTAATGCTCATTTGTTCATAGCCCTCCATATATTCTGTGTAACTCATACTATTATAATTGAGTATCTAGAATTTCTCCATTTTGAATTCTTCTATCAAGTTTTGCATTAATTTTGTTCAATTACCTCCTCCTAAACAAATATGCTTATCATCTAATCCTCTCTCAATGATCATAGCACCATATATCTCACCATCTACAAAATTGATTTGTTTAATCATGGGCTTTCCTTCATCACCGTGCATGCTATTGACTTCTACTGTGTTCATGCTATCATGCTAATTAGCAATTGTCCAACCGTCTCTATCCATTTGTCTTTGTTAGTCTAGTATTCGTATCTTTGTATTTGTGTTTGTCTAGTATTATTTCCCTTTCTTCTTCTTCTTCCTTTGTGTGTGCGCGTGCGTGCGCGTGCGTGTGTGTCCCCTTTTTTCCTTCTCCTCTTTCTCTCATTTTAACATTATATAATTTAATTATTTAGTATACACATAAATAAAAATATACATATAAAGAAAAATATATGTATTTTTCTTTATATCTATAGTTTTTATTTATGTGTACATGTATAGTTGAATGTATAACTAATTTACATATTTATATATAATATATGTATCGATGTATACAATACAACTATAAAATATGATATTAAGATCTATATTGTTAACACACACACACACACACACACACACACACACACACACACACACACACACACACACACACACACACACACACACACACACACACACACACACACACACACACACACACACACACACACACACACACACACACACACACACACACACATCTATAGTTAACATTATAAGTATGATAGAGATATACATATGTAATAATGCATTAGTTAAAAATATTTATAATTATCATTAATATTTAAAAATAAGGCATATATTAATATTAACCAATAACTAATAGTTAACATGAATATATATAGATAATATGTATATACACATATGCGTATATTAAATTAATTTATAACTAAACATAAAGTATATATATTAATGTTAAAAATGTGTTTTACAAATCTATATAGTAAAATTTTAATATTGAATAATTCGTATAGTAATTAGCATATAGACATAATAATGATTTGTATGTAGCTAATAATTATAGCTAATTTTTACACATAATATATTAATAAACTTCTTATAAGTTAATAATAAAAATAAATTTACATCAATTATAGAAATATAATATACTATGTATGTCATATTATATATAATATATTATAGATCATATATAACATAATATACTATGTTATTATATAAATAGTTCATATAATAATGGACGTAAAGACACAATAATAATTTTTATATACTTAATAATTATGAATGATAATAATAATGAATTATTATTAATAATAAATATATAAATACATTAATTATTAGTTACTAATAACTATTCTATAATTGTGTGCAGGGTTTAGAAGGCATTGCTCCTACAATGGTTGCACCAAGGAGCCCACAATTTGAAAAGGGGAGGAAATATGACACGTGTGGCAAATTTAGATTTGCAGGGATTGGGTTATCCAAATGCATTGTGATGAAAGGTGGTTGAATATATTGGATGGCATTAACATAACCCTGTTAGGCCCTCTTTTTATGAAGGCTCTAATGGGGTGAGTGGCATTTTAGCTTAACTCCACTCACCTCAACACTCATTGACATGATTGCATGTGAGTGGGGTTATCGTAACACCACCCCCGCTTGCACTAAGCATGACTTGATTCTTAGTATTTTACAAAAGGGTAACCAAACACTCTTACAACAATCTATAACCACAATCACTATTCACACAATCTTTCTTGAACAATGTGACTTTAATTAACAATAAGGTTGTTGCTAAAACATAGAGAGAGGTTATGTAAATAGCATGCATACCTGTATAATGCACATGGTGAGGAGGTGATCCTAGTACATCCAAGCCAACCAAAAACACTGGTCTTAGCTAAAAAATGTTGAACATAAGCCTTGGAAAGTCATTTTTAAGGAGAGATATAACCAACCTCCATGTTTTAGCGATTTCAAAACCATTACTGCAAAATTCCTTGATTGTCATCTTAATAGAAGAGGATGCCTCCTGAACTGAGTTTGTTGAGTATAGAGAAGAATGAATTTGTGATAAAATAATATTGTGTACCCAATTCAAAGGTCGATTACCTCCTCTATGAATGAACCTGATTGGTTCAAAAGGGAGACCGTTTCTCTTGCTAAAACTTCTCAACAGATGCTCATCTTTAGAGACCATTATTTCCAAATTGAGGAATGTAGTATACATAGAAATGTGGTGACAATCATTGATCATAGAAACTTATTGTTAGAGTAGTCACGCTCAATGAGATATTTAGGATACCTCCTTTTGCTACCTCACCCCCTCACTCTCTCGACTGACACATCACTCTCTCCCCCTTTACTATAAAACAAACCCCCCTCCCTTTCACACCCTTAGGGAATAGTCAAACACTTCCCTCACCCTCCACCCCTTGACGCATAGAGACTATTCCTCCACATCCTCATCATATCTACCTCCTCATCAGACTATAAGTCAACACAACCCTCTTCATCCTCATCCTCATTATCTACCTCCTTGTTAGTCAACACAACCTTCTTCATCCTCATGTCATCTTTACAATTACCATTCTACCTTTCGTCATTTCATTATAATCGTCTTACCTCCCATGTAGCCCTCACCCCTACCCAAAATTTGTTTGAGCCTAAAACTTGCACCCATGGGAACAAGGGTCACAAGCAATACAAAAACACTACAATACACACTAGGGGCTTTGTATACCCTACTTCTCAAACTACCTCCATGACAAGGGGGGACCGAAGCACCTATTGGACCATCTTAATGCATTGCATGACACGAGGCATGTTGTGGCTATAGATAACAAACCTAGATGCGCATGCACGAGAGTTCACACCCTCATTGAGCACACACACTCTTGACACAACATATGGGGAAGTTGTCACTTACAAAGGAACATTGGGGAGATGGCACAAAGCTCCATCAACACGCGAGGGGTGACGCTAATGCAAGACCACACGCCTGTTGCTGGTCTTTCTAAACCCTAAATTAAATAGAACTCAGCAGCAATAGAGGATATGCTTGTTATCTGTACTAGTATGTGGTGTGAGCAGGGGCTGCTGTCCTCACTATCGGATCCAACAGACGGAATGATCATGGGGGGTGGAGGATCCATCTGAGAAGAGGGTTTGTAGTCTCCATTGAAGGAGAGGTAGCCTATCCAGAAGGGGAAATAGGAAGAAAGAGAGGCAGCATGGTATTGGCGATTCTTCGATTATCCCTAGTATGGCCAAGGACAAAGAGGCTCCTAATATCAAGTTCCAACAGTCCCTGCACCAGCACTCGTAGTAGTAGCCATAGCCATAGCCATGGCCATAGGGTATCCTCGAAAATCACTGAAAGGCGAGAGCAGGTTACCGTCTTGTAGAGATCTCTATTGCAGGAGGGGAGACTATGGTTTCTAAATGGCCATCGAGTGCGAGGCGCAGCTGTTATTGGGGGGATCGCGGTGAAGAAGAAGAGCGGAAGGAGCAACGACATAGATGATAGGCTGGGTTTCACCGACGTTGTCAAAGGGAATGATGACGATCAAGAAGATGAAGATTGTCAGGAGTATATTTCTTTTAGAAAGCCAGGAGAAGAATAGAAGCTCAAAGAATTTTACAAAGGGTAGGGAGATCATCTCTTCTTCTACAAATGACGGTGAGCATAGCCTCACTCCAAAAGCCAGCCATACTTCTTGTCAATGCATCTTAGCTGAAGAAGGACTAGTGAGAGATCAATGACAAGGAATAGCTGGTTTTCCAAGAGGAGGAATTGACCAAGTGGCTCTCGGAGCACAAAACCCTAATCTGTGCTTAGGAGCTTGCCAAGGGTATAGATTATACAAAACCTATGAAAATTGCCTCGAATGTTGCATCTATGGAAGTAGAATGGCCGCATCTATGGAAGCAGATCTTCATTTAAAAGAATCAAGATGGTAGGCTATTGTAGATTATGATCAAAGGGTGACTGACTTGTTAGGAAGACAGAACAAGTTGAAGAGATGTCGTTGAGTTAAAAATATATAGGTCTTGTTGATACATGAGAGGCCAATTTGCATACTGATTAGGACTGTCAAACAATATGTGGTAAAAGTAAGAAAGCTAAGGGGAATTTTGAGAACATTTGTGGGATATATACTTGCTAGCAACATATTCCTTTACTTTGTTTATGGTTTTTCAAGTTGTTAGAGGATAAGGAAGATTTCTCACCACAAGACTTGAGAAAGGTGTTGGTTGCCATGATGAGGATATACACCATTGCTAGGCAATAGTAATCAACAAAATTTGAAGATAGAGGCTTTCAATAAGTAGCCATATTCATCACTTAGCTTCGGAGATGTAGGTGCTTTGACTAAACAATAGAGAGGGTGGCTCGATGTTGCTAAAGGCAAGTAGCTTCAAGAGGAGTTAGAGAAAAACAAAGGGGGTGCTCAATAAGGAAAGATGCTCAAGATATACCCTCTATATCACATGCATTCAAAACCTATTTATAAATACCCTTATCTGTAAATTTTCCTTCAAATAATATATCCATTTTTAATTCAATTTGTAAATAACCCCTTTATATTTAATCTTTTTATATGTAAAAAATATATTAAAATGGTATTTGAAAAATCCATTATGTTGAACCCATGTGATACACACATAAATTTGTGAGTTATATCCCCAAGGAAAGATGCCTAGAAACTATATAGGGTGCCATAAAAAAGAGAAGAGCACCTCAATCATCTACTTTCCAATAAAAAGAAGAAGAAATGAAGTCCACTATTTTTTTATAAGAGAAGATGTCACTTACTTCTTCATGTGCAATGTGTAAATTGCTATAATACCCTATGTTGTTTCCAAGTCATCAACCTTGAAGCTCCTTCTTGAGCATGTCGATGACAAGCGACAAATCATGGAAAAGCGAGCCACCATATTGACTATTTTAGACTAGTAAGATTTATTCACATGTGGATTATAGTAGCTCTCAAGATGTGCTATACACTTGCAAGGTGGGCTAAAGGCGATTGTAATGCTTATAATGCAAGGCAACAAGGTCATAAACACATAGTGCATGGCCTCGGATCTAATGCATAAATTTGTGAATCAACTTCAAAGTGTATCTTCTCTCACAAAGCTTGGTGAAAGACTTTAATTTTCTTGTGAAAGATGATAAGGTATTAAGTTGAGCATGAAATTGAATAAATTGCATACCCTAATGTTGTTTTTTAGTGTTGTTTTGAAGACTACATATGTGTTAGAGTTTCAAAGAAAACTTGGAATATACTTGACGCTAGAAGAGGGGTAACTTCCTACTTGAGGTAAGTTTGAGAGCATAAGTAGAGATCTCGAGTTTTTGTCATTGAAGAGGTTGACAGTCTCAGTGGGGACATAAGGGAGATATCCATTAACACTCTACCACTAAGAAGAGTGAAGAGGCTAAGTTAGCTTGACAAAAGTTCCATGAACTGAGAGACTAAAGAGAGAAGGGAGATTAATCTCTTGAACCTTGAGGTTTGCATATACCTTATTGTAGCATCATTGTGTCCAAACATAAGGAAAAAACATGAACATCCTTTAAGATGGAAGAGAGGTAACGATCTATTTGAGGTAAGTTTGAGAGCATAAGCAGAGATCTTAAGTTGTTCTCATTGAAGATATTGATAGTCTTAATGGGAACTTTGAAACACAAGAGAGGTACCCATTAACACTCTACACTGAAAAAAGCATAGAGACTAAGGTATGTTGACAAAAGATTCGTGAGTTGAGCTAGATTTGTTGTTTCTCTTGGGTTTTTTGTTTTGTTGCAAGACACTCTCAGGATTGTTGCATCTGAAACTCAAGTCAATGGGGCCAAGCATAGGGTTGCTTCACCCTACTTGTGCTCCTTAGTATCTTGATTGTGTGTGAGAGGGTTTCTGCTATTAGCTAAGCATGTCTCAACATCACTCAAAGGATGAGTTGATAATCAAATTTGTGGGTCATGGTGCACCAAAGTGGTTGATTTCACCTCTTTACATGATTGCTTTTAACTTAGTGGGGGCTAGCAAGGCTAGCTAAAGAAGCCTTGGATAGTAAGGTGCCCAATTTTATTGTGCATATACATTGTTGTGGTACAAATTTAGATAGGATAGGTGTTTAGGGACTTTGCACTAGGTTGTTTCATGCTTAAGGTGTCCATAGTTTTTGTATGCTTATGGAGGTTGTGAACATTTAGATGGTAGGTGATTGCCTCCACAATGCATGCACTAGATGTTTTGATGGTAAGGTTGTGGTTGCTTTAGGTCATTAGTGAGTTTGGCTATCTTTGTGTGTTGGTGCTTAAAAGTGGTAAGGTGACTCCTAGGTCATGCTTAGTTACGAGCCACTCCTTGTAGATGTGACATCATTCATTAATCTATCTTTCTTATCTTGTTTTCTCCATTAGCGTAAGTCATCAATGCACATGGCTTCATCCAATAGCTTCTTGAGGTTGAGCCTATCCAATTTCAAGTTGCTAGCAATGGCCTCATAAATTAGTCATCTTGGATGCCTTTGACAAAGGCATTGGTAAGTTGCTTCTCAACAATGGGAATTTTCTTACACAAGCTTTGAACATTCAAAGTGTAAATGTAGATGCTCTCTTCCTCCTATTGCTCTAACTTGATAAGCCTTACAATGAGGTTATCCCCATATCTAGATTTTGCAAAACACATGATGAATAGGTCCCTAAGGAAAGAGAAGTAAGACTTCTCAATAGTGTCCAACCTAGTGTACCAAGTTCTCCCCTTATTGCCTTGAAGGCTTACACCTTCTTTGAGCATGAAGTGAGATCATTACCTCATAGACTTTTCTATGAAGCTACAGGGGTTATCGCATACTCTATACTTCTTTATTTGTTTAGTAGTTAAAGGATATTTGGTTTGATCCTTGGAAGCATGTATAACACCTAGTATAAAGAGCAACAAATTGGCCACATGAGTTCTGATATAGAGAGCATAGGTTTGTTAAGTAACCTCCTTTACACTAGATTAGATGATTGATTTGCTTGAAGATCTTGTGAGCTTGAGATTTAGTAGTAGTCTCCTCTACACTACATTAGTTTCTTGAAGATCCTATGAGCTCGACATTTAGTAGTAGCCTCCTAATGTCATTTATCTCTTGTTACATGCTCTCCTTCTTGCACTAAACAACTATAGGGTTGGGTCCATGAGTTTATTGAGCATTTTCTTGCTTTTTCCAACCAATGTTTGATATTATTGTTCTCTAACTAATGATGATAATTTATTGATGTCCTTTGTAGTCCTTTCTAGCAGTAACTCTAATGCATCACTCAATGCCATATGCACATCCTTCAATAGTAGTTCATTCTCCATTGTGGTTGATGGTTTTTATGACAAGGTTTGGTTTCTTTAGTTTCTCCTAGATTGTTTCAATTTCTTATCCATGTTTTGTTGATTTTAGGTCTTGTATTATAGTTTCAATCAATTATTATTCAACAACCTATTTGTGTTCTCATGCTCAATTAGGTATTGTCCTTTTTCGAAGCAAGATGGATTCAATAGTGATCAATGTGTATTCATGCACAACGAGGCTTTTCAAATCAATATGTAAGATTCTATAGTCTTGCTAGTGAATGTAATGCAAGATTTTTTTAGTGTCCTGATTATGATTGCTTTATTTGATCTTTGCTTCCTTACAATGTTACAATGGGATGGTCCTACATGCAACTTCAACACGCCACTCTTAGTGTCCTATGGTTGGATACCCTAGTCCTAAGGTGATTGCATGGGCTGATGCTTACATGGTATGACTCTAAATGACTATGGGCTTTAAGGTGTGGACATGTGTGTAGACCCTAAGTGTACCATTAATCTAAAACTCTTAATGACCTAAGTTAGTTACTTGTGCAATTGATACTTAGTAAATCAACACATCAAAGAATAAGGTTTTGCATGATATTGGATGGTCATGATCTTATTCCTCAAGTAAACTTGAATCTTAGGAATTTTGGGCATTAAGTCCTTGTCTCATCCTTGCGGGGGATAAAAAGGAGGGTTCTTAGGGTGTGTGACTCTTGAGGTGTTCTATTTGACATGCCGCACAATACCTTAAGGTACAAGATGCTTTGATGTTGAATTTTGGTAGGTGGTGACCTTGTGATGACCTAAGGTTCTTTGCTTGTTAAGGAAGGATTGGCTATGACTATGAAGTGTTCCTAGTGAGGTTAATATACATCCCTAAGAAACTTGGTATGTTTACTTAATGCTTCTTAGTGGTTTTTAACCTAGGTGTTGGGGGTTAAAGGCATGTTAAAGGCCACTTGTGCCTCGCCACCTACATTTACTTATATTTTCTGTCCACACACTTGTATATTGCAAATGGTGGCCACCCATAACTATCACTTTATTATTTATTTATTTAGATTTGCAATCATATCCATGTTTCCTCTTTGTAAGAGCAGATGGGCTGAAGACATGCAGACTATAGAAATCCCATATGCATAGAGAGGAAGATTGGCATCTACCCGTCTCTATTTAACATTGTACTTGGATGTCACTTTCATATATGATGAAAACAATATCATGATGCTTTTCCATTTCAGTTAGTGTCCTGGTCATTGTCAGTCTTATACACAAGATTGTGTTTATGAGTCCAAGTCTCAATCTTGGAACCTAATTCACTTGTCTAATAGGTCAAGTCTTTGTCTATGCCATCATGAGCTTAATCTTCATCTTCCATCCATGATAGCATTTGCCACGCTCCAGATACCGCATCTTTTGACATGGTATCAAAGCTTAGCTAAGCATGGCACTACCTCTCCGATCTCTTCTCTCCTCTGATCATCTCTGCCCAGCTCACATCTAGCTCAGGCCTTCATTTTCAACTTTGTCTTCATCTTCACCTTGAGTCTGCCATAGCCAAATAGCACATACCTCGGTTGGAGCTTCTTGATCTATTCATTTAGGCCATAACTCTTGAAGCCTTCTTCTAGGGATTTCTTCTCCAGGTCAAGCGCTCCTCCCTGGCCCATCAGAGCTTGACATTACTCTTCGCACAGCCCAACATTGCGTGGATTTCTTGTCGCTGTTTGAAGTGCACTTTCTTACGATTGTACGACTAGATTTGCGCATGTGTGCTACAATTTACCCTACACCTATGGGATATTTGAAGCCTACCACATGAGCTTCCTCCTGACAAATTTTGAGCTCAAATGCTTCACTCTAGCTGTTGCACTCAAGAAAAAACTAGAAACCCTAGAGTTGGTAGCCATAGCCAACTTCTCAAAAGTTTCATATTTACATCAAGTTCTTCTTCCACCTCATTTGCTCATTCCTTGAGACTCAAAACATCCACTACCACTATGATCTATTTCACTGCCCCATTCAAATAAGCAAGGGAAGAAAGAAATCAAGTTGCTTAAGCCAAGCAAAGAGCCAACTCAACAAGAGGATCAACATCAACACCAAGCTCATAGTATCTCTTGATACTAAGTTAGTGCTTCTTGGCACATGCTCTTTTGCACATTCAAGATCAACTCTTTGCTAGTCACTTGGAGTTAATATCCTATCATGGGAATGCCAAATAAGGAAATTTTTATATGGTTACTTCCGACGAAGAGTAACATTACTCTTGTTGCTCATTTCAAGCACATAGAAGATGTGATTGTCTTACTTGTAGGGAATGATGGAGTTGTGAGCATCTAAGTGCTATCACTATTTGAAGAAATGCCTCCTACCTTGGAGAAAGTGCAAGAGTTTGAAGTCATTTCCACTGCCTCAAAGATGATACCTTTACTTAAGGGGGACATGAACATGAAGATTGATGCAACTGTCGCAAGCAAAGTCAATGAAGAAGCAGACTAAGAGGACCTAGAAGAAGAGAACCAAGAGATCAAAGTGGTGGACATTGAAGCTGCAAGCAAAGTGAAGAACAAGTACAATATCAAAAAGAGCAAGTTGGACTACATTGACAAGAAGACTTGCAATGAATTGAAGAACTATGTCAAACGAAATGCTGAAAACTACAAGGGCCTGTTGGTCCTTGACCCAATTTTTACTAGACTTTTTTAGCCTTGTAATGCCTAGCCTGAATGCTTTTGACATAAGATTGTAAACTCCTCATGTAGCTTTGTACTACAACCTCTGTACACTTTGTGAGGCCTCTGTTATAGCCTTTGGATGTCCACCATGTGTAATATTTTCCCTCGCTCGTAACTGTAAGGCTCCCCTTTATAAATTAACAAAAAAAAAAAACGCCACCCTACTCACACCGCTAGTTGGCGGACGGAGGGGGGGATGTTGTGGGATGATGGCACGGAATGGCGGAGGGAGGGGGAGCTGTAGTGGTGGTTGACGACTCCAAGGGAGGACAGGTTGACGTGGAGTAGTGAGGCAACAACTATTCTCTCTCTTCCCCTCCAACTTATCCTGCATGGCGATGATCCACATGGACGACTAGGTAGAGTTGGGGGGGGGGACTCCATGCCACGCCATTCCTCACCCCCCCTCCCCCCCCCCGCGCCCCCCCGCGCCCCCCCGCGCCCCCCCCCCCCCCCCCCCCCCCCCCCAATACCACTATAAAATCCCCCCCCTTAGCTGAGAGGAAGGTATTTTTATTGTCATTATTCTCCTTTGCTGTCTGATTGAAGGAGAGAGAGAGAGAGAGAGAGAGAGAGAGAGAGAGAGAGAGAGAGAGAGAGAGAGAGAGAGAGAGAGAGAGAGAGAGAGAGAGAGAGAGAGAGAGGAAATCCCCTTGGAGCTTTCAAGCTTCCTCTCTTCTTTTTTCCCCCCTCTTTGAGTGGGTTCCCATGGTCATCCCCCCCCCTTGTGAGGAGTCAACCCCTTTATAGGCCATGTGCGTACCCGTGAAGAAAAGGCCAAACTAAACCATGCCTCCCAAGCGAAGTAAGGTCCAATCAAGCGTGAATCCTGCATCAATCGATGGAGCTATGGGACAAGGAACCCGACACTTGGTAACCATGTGCGTCCTCATAAATCCTACTTTGATGGGAAACTCTTAAATGTAGATCGACTTCATTAGGAAGGGAGAAGTATTCTGGAAAAAATCTATGATAGCTAACAACCAATTAGGTTGCATTATATAATCATGTTGGAAATGGTGTTTTATTGCACTATGACATGTTATAGAACGAATAAATTGCACAAAAGATTACGCTTTGGTGCGCACTGAAATCAAGGGCTTTATTGATTGTGTCTGTAGAGCATTAGATTTAAGCACTAGCATTGCCATGCTTGAGAGGTAAAAGAAACTAAAGAATGGGTTATCAGGACGGTAAAGCATAGTCATCATTAGGAAGAAATCATTCATTTGCATTGCGAAATTTGCGAAATTGGAAAGGTAGGTGTAAAGGCTTGAATCAAGTCCATGATGATCATGAGTTGCCACGAAAACAATTAAGTATGTATGGGTTGTTGCAATACTAAGCCGAGTATTAGGTTCCTATAAACCTTTAAAGAGAAGTAGCTTGAATTTGCATTGTCAAGATTGTCGGAGAGAAGGAAGGAGTCTCACTTGTAGCTTTCTTGCTTGCACAATGGGGGAATACACACAAAGGTGGAGGCTGAAAACAGTTTTCCTCTTCTTAGTTGTGTAAGCCAAAAAGAAGTCAAGGACAAAGAAATAGAAGAACCCTATATATGGGTCTCAAACCAAACTCAACTAACTAAGGTGGCATACTAACTAAGCCACGAACTAGAGTAGATAAGGATAACTATCATCTAGCTATTATTCATGGGCGGTATACCAACCGCATCTGCAACTGACAAGTGGTGACATAAATGCACAATGGTCACCCTCGCATATCACGAGTGGAGCTCGATATCTCAACACTCCCCCTCAAGCTCAATCCCAATTCCTGCATACCAAGCAAGTCTCTGAACTTGCGTAGCTTCTCTGCGCCCAATGCCTTCGTGAATATGTCAGCTACCTGATCCTCTGTGCTGACATAAACTAGATCAATAAGACCTAGTAAAACCCTCTCCCTCACATAGTGATAATGCACCTCAATGTGCTTTGTTTTAGCATGATAGACTGTGTTATTTGCCAAATGTATACTACTCATGTTGTCACAATAAATGACAACTGGCCCATCTGTAGACTGATGCATATCATAACGTAGCTTATGCAACCAAGCTACCTCACATGCAGCCATTGCTGCACCCCTGTACTCAGCCTCTGTGCTTGACAAGGCAACTGTAGGCTGTTTCTTGCTGCTCCAAGTGACTGCATCACTCCTAGATGAGAACACATATCCACTGGTAGATCGTCTATCAGAAATATTACCAGCCCAATCAGCATTAGTGTATCCATGCAACTGTATCTGAACCCCAGTCTCATAAAATAGTCCATACTGCAATGTGAACTTCACATATCTGAGTATGCATCTAGCCACATCCAAATGTGGTTTCCTTGGAGCTTGCATAAACTGACTTACCAATCCAACAACATAGCTCAAATCTGGCCTGGTAATAGTCATATAAATCAAAATTTCTACTATGCGTCTGTACATAGTAGGGTCTTCCAGAAGCTTACCTGCATCTGTGCTCAGCTTCACATTCTGCTCCAAAGGAACTGAAATAGGCTTACAGCCTGCCATCCCATATTTGGACAGCATGTCCAGTCCATACTGCCTCTGCAAGAGCTGTATCCCACTTGGTGATCTAATCACCTCAATGCCCAAGAAATAACACAGCTCTCCCAAATCCTTCATCTCAAACTTTTGCTTCAATAACATTTTCACATGAAGGATATCTTCATCACTATCACCTGTGATAATCAAATCATCAACATAAATGACAAGTAGCATAATACATTTCTCTGTTTTTCTCACATAAAGTGAAAAATCTGCCTTGGAAATCTGAAAGCCAATAGTGATAAGATACTGTCCTATCTTGTCAGACTATGCTCTAGGTGCTTGCTTCAAGCATACAAGACTTTCTTCAACCTGCAAACAAACTCAGGATGAACATCATGCACATAACCTGGTGGCTGCTCCATATAGACCTCTTCTTGCAAATCACCATGCAAGAAGGCCTTCTTTACATCCATCTGATGTAAAGACCATTCCTTTGATGCAGCCATAGCAATGACTGCTCTTACAGTTGCCATCCTTGCAACCGGACTGAATGTTTCTTCATAGTCAATGCCATATGTTTGTGCATACCCCTTGACTACTAATCTTGCCTTGTATCTATTCACAGAACCATCTGCATTGTGCTTCACCTTATAAACCCACTTACAACCAATTGCATTTTTACCTTTAGACAAAGATACTAACTCCCATGTAGCATTTGCTTCCAAGGCATCCATTTCTTCATCCATGGCTTTCTCCCATTTTTCTTTTCCCATGGCTTGCTCAAAAGAAGTGGGTTCTGGTTCCTGTATCACTTTGACCATATAGGCATAGTGAATGGCTGTAAATCCATCATATTTCAGCCTATCCACAAGATACCTAGCTCTGGTAGACCTGCGCAAAGTAGGTTCACTTCCAGGTTCTCTCAAAACATCCCTGGTCTTCCTTACTCCAGGTGTAACAATAGAAGGAATACCCAACTCATCATCAATGCTCTATTCTGAGCCACTGGATTTACCATCCACATAAGAGTGACCTGCATTCACATCAAACATGGGCTGATCTACCTTCTCTTTTCCTTTTCGTGATACCTGCATACCACTATCTACATTGCTTTGAGAATATTCTCCTGATCTCAATCTGCATGTCCATGGCGAAGAACATGAACCACTGCTAGAGGACGCTCCAGGTCCACTAATATTTTGTGACTTCTACTGTGAATTCTGTGCAGCATTACCATTTTGTGTATCTACATCATCAATCACATTTACTGGTTTATACCAGCTACTCATCTCATAAAAAACAACATCTCTGCTCACTGTAAACTTACGAGTAGAAGGGTTATAGCATCTATACCCTTTCTGCTGCAAAGAGTAACCAATAAAGATGCACTTCTCGGCTTTTGGATCCAACTTGGATCTCAACTCATCTGGCACATGAACATAGGCAATGCAACCAAAAATCTTCAAATGAGAAATATCTGGTTTCTTACCAGTACACCTCTCCTCTGGAGTCATCCCATGTATTGATGCAGTGGGAGTCCTATTCATTATGTAGACTGCTGTAGCAACTGCTTTAGCCCAGTAAAAATCTGGCAAGTCTTTTTCATTGAACATGGCACGAGATACCTTTCCAATATGCCTGTTTTTCCTTTCTGCAATTCCATTTTGTTGTGGGGTATGACTGCATGAATATTGCTGCTTTATGCCATGCTCCTGCAGGAATCTTGCAAACTCATTTGAGAGGTACTCTCCCCCTCCATTTGACCTTAGGCATTTTATTTGCAGACCTGTTTCTTTTTCAACCATAGCTTTAAGTGTTTTGAAATGCCCAAAAACTTCACTTTTCTTTTTCATAAAATACACCCAAACTTTTTTGCTATAGTCATCAATAAAAGTGACAAAATAATGACAGCCTCCAAGAGATGCAGCTTTAGTAGTCGACACATCAGAGTGGATTAATTCCAATGGCTTGTCACTCTCTTGAACATGTCTAGGAAATGGTTTCCTTGCCTGTTTTCCAAACTTACAGGCTTCACATACCTTATGCATTTCTGCAACCTTGAATTTTGGCAATCCTGCAATAGTATTTTGGGCCTGCATTGATTTAAGTCGCTGTGCATTAACATGACCAATGCATTTATGCCAGATATCAATATCTGCAACTACACCAGTCCCATGTGCAAACATTGCTGCACTCAATTCAGGCATGTCTGCATCCAACGTAAACATTCTGCCCTTCTTCTTTCCTTTTGCTATCAAGCAACCTTTATTTTTCATATCCTCAACAAAGCATCCATGAGGATTAAATCTGACCTGCAAGCCCTGCTCAACCATTTGACCAATAGAAACCAGATTCTTGGTGATATTTGGGACATGAAATACATCTAACAGGTATTTCTTTTTCCCATCCTGCATAGACAAAGGAAATTTTTCAATCTGCACAATAGGATGTGCAGTATCATCACCAGTTTCCACAAATCCTGGTTTTTCCATTTTCCTTGCATTCTCCATCCATTCTGCATGACCTGTCATGTGGTTTGATGCACCTGAGTCAACGTACCACACATCGTTGCTTTCTTCTGCACTTGTCATAGAATTGTTCATGTGCTGCACCATAAACAAATGCTCATTTTTGTCATCACCCTGTCTACTAGAAGATGCATAATTCCCTTGTTGCAATTTTCCATTCATGATGTCATTCTACTTTTTATAGGAGTCTTTAGTGATATGACCCATTTTACCAGAGTAGTAGCATTCAACATTGTTGTTTGCATTTTGGCCTCTTTGCCATCCACCACGACCTCTTTGGCTCCCCCTGCCTCTAGAGTTACCACGTCCTCCTCCATAGGACTGGTTTTCTTGAGTTTGCTGCATATTCTGATTTCTACCACGGCCTCCAGATTGGCCTCCTCTACCTCTGCCTCTACCTCTTCCAGCATTTGAGTAGAAGACTGCTTCTTTTGAAGTTCCTCCTGAAGAAGATGCACCACCATTTCTCTGCTCCTCAGAAATTAGAAGAGCAATCAACTCCTCAAAATTAGGAAATCTTTCATGGACGGAAATGGATGTTCAGAACTGTGCATAGTCCTTTCCTAGACCATTCAAGGTCACGGAAACTAAATCATCATCTTCCACTAGTGACCCAATGGAAGCAAGTGCATCTGCGATCTTCTTCATCTTCATGTGGTAGTCATTGATGCTCATACTTTCTCTTTGCACATTGTGCAACTCTTGCTTGAGCTGCATTTTTCTAGCTTGCGTATTTGTGCTATAAATTTTTGACAAAGTATCCCATGCCTCCTTTGGCGTGCTTGCATCTTGAATATGCACAATCATAGAGTCTGAAATGTTGATAGATAGCCAGTATATAACTTTCATGGCTCTCTCATGCCATGCTTTAAATGCTTGCATTTGCTGTTGATTGGGAACATAAGGAAGAACTAATTCTTCTTCATTTCATGCAACAAATTCCCAATATCCTTTTCCCATAAGGAAATTCGTCATTCTAAACTTCCATGCTTGGAAGTTGTTCTTGTCAAGCTTTTCAGTGACAATCTGTGAAAGAGAATCAGATGCCATTATAGAACATTGCAAAAAATTCTGTCACTGCAAAGAACACAACTTCAGCCTCATAAGGGCTAATCTACAAAACTAACGAAAGTGGTATTTGACCACACAGTCACTTCCTAGTGACGATTTTGCATCAACAGGCAATAAGGATGATTCTGTAACTCCCAATGTCTCTGCGCACAGGCATACGATGCAATTTCTACAGTAACTTTTCACCGACCTGTAGAATAGTGGCTGCACAGCATAAAACTGGGCCTTTTCTTGAGTGCATGCGAAAAACTTTCGCCTCCAAAACAGGCCTTGAAATGGCCTCAAATAAAAAAAACAGGGCCACCAAGGGCTAAAGCCCTTGCCCGCACCATATACTGCCCTCTTGCTTCACCGCGAAGGGCGTCTCAACCTGAGACAATGCACTCTTGCAATTTTCTGCTGTGCTACATTGAAATGAATTCCCAAGAGTTGAAGCTCCGCATTGCATCATCGTCTTAGGAAATACTCACACCAATATTGCATGGCATCATGGACAATTTCAGTTGCACTGCTAGGGATTCATCTTAAAGATAGATATAAGACGCGCATATGAATTGCTAAACTTAATTGCTCGAGGGAGTTTGATAGACGAATCCTATATGATATGTAAGGCTAGGGCTTAATTAGACTTATTTAGGGTTTAAATGTAAATAATTCAAACTATTGTTACAATCATAGGTTGACCTTGAGACAAGTAAACCACTCATTGGTCTCTATCCTACAACTGGCCGCGATAATTCCAAAATACCCTTGGAGATATCACCTTTAACCATGATACAACTCGATGTCAATATAAGAAAACTTGAGTGTCGTATCCCCAAGACAAGAACCCTCGACTAAAGGCTAGCAAATTAGGGCCACTACCATCCAAAGACTAAATGATACAAATCCAATAGTGTAATTGCTCGCTCCTATCACATGGGAATGAGGTCAGAAACAAGGGTATTATTTATCCCTCAGAAGGTCATGGAAACTGTTGCCAAGGCAAGAAAGACCCATGAAGGGTGAACACTAATCACTCAAAGAAAGAAACTCCACCTTAGCAGATGCTCAAGCACTCGCCTTCACCATTGTTTGTGCTTGTAAATATAGGAACGCGGCTTGTAAAAGGATTGTATGACCCCAAACCCATAAAAGAAATGAGAATAATGAATCAAGTTGAACTCTTAGAGGGCACACCAAACTACGCCCATCTGGCCGCCAACTCTAGCTAAGGGGGTTCTAAATAGCCGTGACAGGAATGTGGATGGAGCACGCCACGAGAGGTCTCTATGCGGGTTGGTTTGAACATAGGAGGACACTTGGATGGCAAGGGGGGCTCTGGGCTGTAAATTCCTTTCCTTCGAGTCCTACTCAAATGATCTGTATGACTCGAGATAGATCTTGAGGCCGTGTTACTAGTAGAAGGACAAAAACTTGGAGGAAATAAGACGCATCCTCTCAGATTGCGAAAATCATCCTTTTTGGGCAAGATTTGTACCTTAGTTACGATGCTAATATTAAGTTTACTTCCAAGGAACCTGCCTGAACTATTTTCATGTTAGTGCCATAAGTTACGTGAATGAACCATGTTCCCTAAAAGGTTTAATTAAGGAAGCCGGTATTTAATTATTGATTTGGGGGCTTCTTACCATGTTATCCCACATCATCAAAGGTTTTATACATATTGCATTATTACAGGTTCAGTCAAACTGGGTGATGATCATATATGCGACATTCTTGGTATAGTTGATGTAAGATCCTAGCTTGGTACTAGTGCTCCAATTATGCTTCATGATGTACGTTATATCTTGACTTGACTAAAAGCTTTATCTTAGTTGGATGATGATAGATACTATATCTCTTTTGGTGATTCTGCATGGAAGGTTACTTGTGATAGACTTGTTTTTGCTAGAGGTGCCAAGGTTGGCAACATGTATTCCTTGCTTGTATTTGGCTCCATTGATCATGTTTTGGTTGTGATTGATCTTCTTCATGTATCTCTCATTAGGGGAGTTTTGAGGTCTCGAAAATGCAATGTAAGCGATCCTAGAGAGAGAGAAAACATTTTAGGAAATAAAATCATTTTTAGATTTTTAAAAACATTTATATTTTGGTAAGTAAATATATCAAAAAATGTTAATAAGTCATTGTCGTGATATTCTCGTGGTCCCATCAAACCTAAAAATCTAGGCCGCCATAAAGGTGACAAAGATTGTCATAATGAAGATCTTAATCATCCTCATTAAAGTCAAAACTAATATTCATTTTGAATTTTGTTCAACATTTGATTACTTCCCTCCATTCTCACTCCCTTCTTTCTTTCCCATCCTTATTAGTTTTTTCTTGATTTTCCTTCTTATTTCTAATTCTCATAGATTTTCAATCCAATCTTCTAATCACATCCTTAGCTATGGATTAGTCATCCAATGATCTCTATAGCTCTAGTAAAAGATCTCTCTATCATCTTCATATTGAGTTGGATAGTGAGTATGAACCAATAAGGAAGAGAATAAAACCCATTACTATTTATATCCCAAAGATTCCAACAAAAATAGCACTCCACCTTTCTATAATAGCTCTTCATTGTTTAGGTTCATTGTGGTGATGGTTATAATGAGTTTCTAGGTTATACACTTAACTTGGTTGTAGAAAAAGATGTCCTGAGATTGGAGAACCATCTTTTATTAAAACATAACAATGAGTTGTTACAAAAGCTAGAGGGTTGTCAATAGAGGATTCATTCGTTGGAGAAATGCATCAAATATTATCAACGAGAGAAAACTATTTTAGGCCTTTGAAATCGACAAAAGGCTCTTAAAAATATTGAGAGTCTCAAACGAGGAGGAAGTGGTTGCAGTAAAGGAATCCAAGTAGCAAGGTATATTTTTTTCACTTTAAAAAAATTAAATATGGCTTTGTTTATAATTATTTGTACTGATTTGTGATGTTGATTTTGTTTAGGTCTCTTCTTCAACCGAATGTAAGCAAAAGAGATTGTTTAAAAGCATCTCAGGTTTATTATTATCTTCTTCCTTCAGTAGTTTCAAAAGATATTTTGGAGAAGGAGAAATTTTAAAAGGCAAAGAAACAATGCTTGGAGTCATTTATAAAGAATCAATATTTGGATAGTGAGTTAGTGCAGAAGACACTAGATAGTATTAGTATCAGTCGAGATGCTTATATACAAATTTTCTAACCTTTACAATCAAATATGAACCAAGAACAAGTACGCAATTGAATACTTCCAAGGCCATCTGTGGTTAGAACTACCAGACAGAGAGTGAATAACAAAGTGATGGAGATTTTGGGTGAGCCTTTTTATATCAAGGCTAGCATCAAGGGCAAGAAAAAAGAAGTTGTATTCAATGAATTTAGCAATATTTTCATTGACTTGCCCACCCTACAATGTTTAACGATCAGATTCAATGACTTGTCACTAAAAGAGGCACAAGGAGTGGCTAGATTTGTGGTTAAACTTGATGAAAGTGAGATTTTGAAATGCACAAAGCTAGAGAGGGTCTCTATTACCTTGATGAATAGAACACTTTCATTAGATCACTGCAATCACTCAATGTCATTTAGTGTTCAATCAGAATACAATATTTGGTGGCTAGGAGCATTCGAAGTAGATACAAAAGATTTTGATATATTGTACTGGGTTTTTCAACGAACACCAATACTTGATGTTATTAAGAGACAACAAGAAAGAGAAGAGCTATTTGTTGAAGGATTTGGGAACTAAAAGATTGAGTGGCACATAACTGGTGACTTAAAGACACTCAAATGTATGAACAATGTATCAAAGGGAGCCAACTCGAGATCTCCTTGCCTATATTGCATATCCCCAGCCATAGAGTTGAACTCAAGCAATTGGAATAGAGCTCCCTCTAGGCACAACAAGGATCCATAGTTTAAGCCAGCCCTAGATTCACAGTTGATTTCGATGAAAAGGGCAATCTGCTTCCCACTTCTTGAATTTCTCATCAATAAGGCTAAACCTTGTTTGTTGCAAAGTTGTTCTAGCAGCATTGGTAGCTTCCACTACATCACTATAATTGACAAATCCCTCAATCTCTAGGCCTTCAACATGTCCATCATAAAACTCCCTATAATCCTTCAGTTTGTCTTGAAGTTCCTTCAAGAGCTCTTGCAAATCAAAAGGAACATTAAACATATCTTTGATGTAAACAAAATTGGATGAATTTCCAGTTTCATGGAGGAAATCAAAGAGCTTCTCATCACAGGTATCCTCCAAATCCTCATCCTCCATTCCCCCTAGATAAAACTTCCTTTTAGTCATCTCGATTACTCAGATCCCAATCCTAAAACAACAACACAAGTTTATAGAAAGAATATACAATTTTACATTTGCTCATAGCCAAAAAAATTGTCTAAGCTATGTATGACATGCTCACTAAGAAAACTTGGGCAAGACATCAATGTGAAACTAGAACAATGAGTCACAATGACAATTTATTTCATTCATCTTAGCTATCTAAATCCATATATCATACTCCACATTTGCAAATTTTTGGATAACATAGCATACGTGTTAAATTGTACAAAACAAAACAACAATGCCTTATGAAATGCGAATTGACCCTTTGGGAAATAGAACAAGCATAACATTTCGCATTTCATCGGGCGAACACTATTTTCGTTAGAGGATTTATGAAACGCGACAACGGGTTTTTGAAACCCTCTATAGGTTGACAATTTTGCGTTTCATATGGCAATCAATCATTTCTGATGAAAAATAACAATTTTAATGATCTTTGATTCCTCAAAATACTCATTGAACTATTTTTCAAAGATTGCAAAAAAATAGTGATAAATAAGTTTGGTACTCGAAAATCAAATTGCTTCCTCAATATAAATGGGCCTTGTTGAGAATACACTTACTTTGGGCTTGCGGTGCCTTGTTGATGAGGATATGGTTGTAGAAGAGAAATCAAATTTCTTGGAAGAAAAAATTGCATAAACACGAGCCTGAGTTCTTGTATAATGGTTACCATGCATTTGTTTAGAAAAAAACCCTGCACTCATTCAGAAGAGTTGTAATTATAGTGAAAATGAAAAGGCTAAAAGTAATCTTTTACACAAAAAAGCGGTGCCATAAAAGCACCATCATGTTCAAAAATGTCAGTGACACATGGCACAAGTTTTGAGGCAACAACAGTCTATGCGGTGCATGTGCCAAGTTTACTGCATATTATAGCAGCCACATGTGTGAACAAAGGTCATTTTAAAACCAATTTTTGGACCACAAAAGCGTTTTTTTGAAGAGACCAATCCCTTTCTCTCCTCCAAAATACCAGCACGAGGCAACTTTGTCATCATAGCAAAAAATTCTTCAGCACCTTCTAGGACAAGGTAAGATTTCATCACCTCGCACAAAACGTGCTAAAGTCTCATAAATGTAATTTTCTTAAAAATTCTTAGTAAGCTCAATAGTAATGTTCATTTTACCAAAAAGTTCATTTTAGTTGCTCAAACCAATCTTCTCTGAACCTGTCAAAAAAATTTCTTCAAAAAAGCTTGACGACTGAAATGTGATGAAGCATAGCTCTCCCCATGCAGATTTGCCATCTCGCGTTTCATACATCGATAAGGGCTCTACAATTGATTAAAATAGCTCAATCTTATGCTAAGATTGGTTTGAGTAACTAAATGTATTGATTACTATGCTTCTGTGTTCAAGAAACAATAAATTTAAAAGATCTTGACAAGTCCAATAGCAAACTCATATTCTACTTGCTTACGTACTTATTTTTTTAAAATTTTTCGAATTTGACCAAAATTTTCACAAAAAAAAGGTGACGTATGAAACGTGAAAAAGCATATGTCTCCCTTACCTAGAAGTTCCAGGTCGTGTTTCATAAGTTAGAGGGCTATATTGTTCAATAGAAAGTCAAGTTGGAACATTAGCATAACTTTGATGAATTACTAAAGTTTAATTTTATCATTTGATAAAATAAGTTATTGTCAAAGTGTAAATATATGATTGGCTACGGATTGGAACTATTTGAGTAGTGTTTGTTTACCAGTAAGTGATTGCAAATGATATTATATTAGATTTTGGGGATCTTTTATAATTTGGAGTTGTGTTTTGTTTTATCGGGAAATTTCAGATGGCTAGAACTAAGGCTATTGCAAGAAAGTAGAAAGTTGATCCTAGAGGTCTTGCTTCAAAGATCCATCAATCCTACAAGCCTTCCAAACTTACAAGGAAATCAAAGCCAAGGAGAAAGTTTTCATAGCAGGTTAGATGTCTAAAGGAGATTAGAAGTGCAATGAAGGCTCCGGATAATGTAATTCCAAAACTGCATTTTCAGAGGCTTGTCAGGGAAATTTGTGACAAGCATAGAAGTGATTGTTTTAGATGGACAAGGGTAGCTCTCAATTGCATTCAAGAGGCTGTAGAAGATTTTTTGGTTGAGTTTTTTCAAGATTCATATATATGTGCTGCTCATGCAGCTAGATGCGTTCTCACATACTTGACATGAAAATTATGTGCAATCACTCTAAAAGACTCCTCTGCCTATCATAGAAGGAGTGTGTTCATAAAGTCCTTGAGTAGTTCCATAAGCAGGGTGGTAAGCCTATTGGCTGCCCATTACCTTCTCATGTGAAGGTCAGTTAGGTAGATTATCCTCAATTAGATGATAAGAAGGCCAAGATAGCCAAGTTTCCATAAGCATTTGCGATGGATATCTTGATGTATGCCATGATAGCCACTTGATCTAACATAGCATTTGTAGTGGGAGTTGTGGCTCGTTACATAGTGACACCTGGCAAGCAACATTGGGATTCCATGAATGATATCATGAGATATCTTAAGGGAACTTCACATATGTGCATTTGTTATGGTAGCCAAGATATTGGAGTGGTGGCTACACAGACTTTGACTTTGTAGGACATGTAGATAGTAGAAAGTCCACCTCTAGCTTTGCTTCACCTTTGCTAGAGGTGACATTTCTTGGATGTTTAGGATATAGAAATGCATGCCCTTGTTTTGAGATTGAGAAAGTTGCAACAATTGAGGCCTGCAAAAGAAGGTCCTACCATTAGGCCATCTAGTAGCAGACCTTGGGATGATTGTGACTTCTACATTGTATTTGGACTCTATGAATGCCATTCAGTTGGCGTATGATCAGGTTTTTCATGTGAAGAAAAAGTACATTGAAGTTCATTATCACTTTATCAGAGAGGTGATTGGGGATAAGAAAATAGAGCTTGTTGTCAAGTTCTTGACTAATATGAATCTTGCCGTTTTTCTTATAAAAGTCTCCCAGTGGAACGCTATGCCTTTCTTAGGAAGATGATGGGTGTAGAATCAGATAATGTCTATTTCTCATCCTATTATACTTATATGTATATATTACACTTTTTTCATTTTTTTTTCTCCATACTTAGGTACATTCACCTTTAAGTGGGATGTTATTGGGGGTTAAAGGCCACATGTGCCTAGTTGCCTACATTAACTTAAACTTATTACCCGCACACTTGTAGTACCACATGGTAGCTGTCCCATCACTGTCACTAAATTATTTATTCTTTACATGATAATAGAATAAGTAAAGGTAGGTTATACATTGTGACTATTGGAGTTTCCATATATTGTCTTGCTCTCTCTTGCTTGAACCTCCATAGCTCTTGGTTCTTTCTTACTTTTGCTTGTGCTTCCACTCTTGTTGCACCTTTTTCACTAGGTTGATGTTCCATGTTTGGAGCTTTCACACTAGCCAGAAGGTGAAGCAATTATTTTATGACTTTATGTTCATACCACTCCTGGAATTGGTTATTTTGAAACTTTTTACAATTGTTTGTGTTCACACTACTATAGAGATTTAAACTAGTTGTTTTCTGGCTAAAAGGTCGATTTTATTTCATTTTTGGGTGCCAATTTGAAAGGGAGTCAAAAAAATTCCAAGAAAATTACTGTGGGTTGAGCTTCTTTGGGACTTCATTCTCAGTATGAAAAAATATAAAAAAATAGTAAGAAAACCGATCAATTTTTGACATGTATTTTGGTTCTTTTTGGGTCATACAAGCACTATTTGAGCCCCATTTTCATTGGTTCTTATTGGATAGCCAATATTTGACATATGTGCATGATGTATGGGTGCATGCGATAGCAATTGATACATGTGTGACAACCATAGTAATGAAACTCAATTTATGTGTATTTTCTTAGGCTTTTTGCATGCCTTTTGGTCTTGGTTTTGAGCGATTGATGCACAGACTTATTCACATGCTTGAATATTGATTTGACACGTTATATACTATTGTTTTTTGTAAATTTATATATATCATAATGTCAAAAAACACATAGATCATATAAATTGTGGGTGATAAATTAACTAAGGAAACTTATAGTGTATGCTCCTAATGTCTGGAGAATTTCTTGATTAGGGAGAGGTCTATAGGACTTCATTATAGGTGAAAATGCATGCCCGGAACTTTTGATGAGCCCACAAAAGAACAAATAAGGCATACAAGGATTGGATAGGTAAAAATAGGAAGGTCTTGATTCACTTGGTGTGACTAGAGATGGGACAACAAATAAGCTTACATGTATCTTATATATGCCTACTATTACTAAAAATTTGGCTTCAGTTGTGGTCAAATTTGTGATCAAGGGCTGCAAGTAAGGTTTAACAAGTAGTATGGTTGCTTCATTGAGGAGTTCGAAATTGGAAAACCTAGTAGGCTTACTGCTTATGGTCAAAAGAAAGGCAGGTTATTTTTGCTTTGGATGTAGGAGCTCCCATCGTACAGAGCTCTATGTATGTTGAGGCAGGAAAAACATGTGAACTATGGCATAGAAGGATCGATCATATGAATGTGCAAAGACCTAAATAGATGCAATCTAGACAAGTGGTTTGTGGACTTTTGCAGTTTGGATATGTAAATTATGATCATGTATGTGAGACTTGTTAGTTTTGCAAGCAGTCTAGACTCCCATTTCCAAGGAGGGGGAGAGTGAGCAATTATCCTTTTGAAATGGCACACTTAGATATTTGGGATCCATGTCAAAATGTTTCTTTGAGTGGGAAATGTAGGTTTTA
This sequence comes from Lygodium microphyllum, assembly GCF_053477565.2. Taxonomy (NCBI): domain Eukaryota; kingdom Viridiplantae; phylum Streptophyta; class Polypodiopsida; order Schizaeales; family Lygodiaceae; genus Lygodium; species Lygodium microphyllum. Next base: position 85,606,596 of record NC_141138.1, on the reverse strand, counting down.
TATCACTTTCATTGATGATGTTAGTAAGATGATTGAAGTGAAGCATTTAAAAAGTTTTTAGAGTTTAAGGCCATGGCAAAAAAGTAATTTGGGGGACTACATAAAATTCTTGAGGTTGGATAATGGAGGAGAATATATGTCAAATGAAATCTCTTACTGTTTGAGGGATCATGGGATTAAAAGGCAAGCTACATGCAAGTATACACCACATCAGAATTGTATGATAGAAATGAAGAATAAGATTATTGCAGAAGTAGCAACACATGCCCTTGAATTATTGGGTTGAGATAGTATATACTATAGTTCCATATCCTGAACATGACACCTATTATAGCTTTGCCTTATCACATGACTCCACATGAGAAGATGTATGGAAGGATACCTACAATTGTGTACCTTAGGGTGCTTGGTTGTGTATGTTATGTATATGCTCTTGATGATCTGAGGAAAAAGATGGGACCAAAGGTTTTTTAATGCATTTTTCATGGGTATCTAGTAAGAAGAAGGGCTATAAATGCTATGATCTTGTCCAGTAAAGAGGTTCACATAAGCAAGGATGTGAGATTCAGTGAGTACAAGTCTTGATATAGACTGGAAGCTACAGTTGAGATGGATATTTATGAGACTAGTGATAATGACAATAAGAAAATTGCAAGAAACAATGGTCAAAGAAATTAGTATGTTGAGGATATATCTTGATCTTAAGACCATGAAGAAAGTAGTGGCAGCTAGAGTCCATGGAGTGGCAGGTTGAGGAGTAAAAAGAGGGAAAAAATTGCACAAGGAAAGAAGGCTATGGGTGAAAGCTCTGAGGATGAGTCTATGGATGATGAGTTTGTTATGCCACATGATAAAAATCCTAAAATAAAAAGTGCACGACAATATGTTCCACCACATGCAAGAATAGTTGAGATATCGTCTAGTGTGCCTCAATTGAGGTCATTAAATAGAGTGAGGCATGTTGATATATAATGATTTCATGAAGATGCATTATGCATACATGGTATCTTATGTTTAGCATGTAGAGCCTACTTGTTTTGAAGAAGTAGTTGGAAACAAAGATTGGAAGAAAACTATGGATGAGGAAATGGATGCATTGTCAAAGAACCAAACATGGGTTCTAGTTGAGTTGCCTTATGGCAATAAGGCAATTGGTTACAAGTGGTTGTATAAAGTAAAATGCAAGTCAAATGGCTCATTAGAGGGATACAAAGCAAGTTTGGTTGCAAAGGGTTATGCACAAACACATGGCTTGGATTATGAAGAGACATTTAGTCGAGTGGCTAAGATGACTATAGTGAGATAGCTTCTATCTATGGTTGGAAATTTTACCAAATACATTTGAAAAATGTTTTCTTGAATGATACATTGGAAGATGAACTATACATGGATTATCTAGAAGGGTATGTATATGGTAAATATCCGCATTATGTGTGCAAGTTGAGGAATGTATTATGTGGATTGAAGCAAGCATTAAGAGCTTGGCGTGAGAGGATCAACAAGTTCTTATGTATCATGGGATTTTAGTAAAACATGGCTGATTATTCACTTTATGTCAAACGTACAAAGGATGAAATGGTTGTTGTGGCCATCTATGTTGATGATCTCACCATTATAGACACTCTTAAAAGAGAGATTGCTGAAGTATAGTATGGGCTGCACAAGGAGTTTGATATCAAGGACCTTGGTTTATTGAGATACTTTCTTGGTATTGAGGTGATTAATACTCCACATGGAGTTTGGTTAGTATAGAGGTAATGCTCATTGGAGATGCTAGAGAAGTATGAAATGATAGCATGCAAGCTAATGGATACACCATTAGATCAAAACATAAAGATGGTGGATGATAGACAATATGTTGAGGATGTTACTATGTTCAGAAAGATGGATTTGATAGCATGATCTACCTAACCATAACAAGACAGACTTGAATTATTCAGTGGGACTTATTAGCCACTTCATGAAAAATCCATGCAAGTCATATTTGGATGCAGTGAGAAGAGTCTTGAGATATGTGAAGAAGATAGTTAGATTTGTCTTGTTCTATGAGAAAGATATCAAGCTTACATTGTTTTGATACATAGATGTAGACTAGGCACGAAGTACCATGGATAGGAGATCCACTAGTGGTTATGTTTTGAATTCAGTTCAGCCATGATGAGTTGGAGTAGCAAGAAACAGGCCACACTTGCTTTATCTAGTATAGAAGCAAAGTATAGAGGTATACTAGTGGTAGCATGTGAGCAAACATGGCTAAGATCACTATTATGTTATATAGGGATAGAGATAGAGATAGATGGTAGAGTTATCATTTACTATGATAACATTAGTAGTGTTATAAGCTGTACAAGGATGAAGCATATTGAAGTATACTACAATGTCATCAAAGAGAAGGATGGAGAGATAGACTTGGTACATGTCAAATCTAATGACCAAGTCACATATATCTTTACCAAAGCATTACATAAATATAATTTTTTGAGCACTTTAGAAGTACACTTGGGACAATATATCTTTACCAAGGAGAGTGTTGAGAAATAAGATATAGACTAACTATGAATCCTATACATATATGTAAATAAAGTAAAATTTGTGTATGAAGTGACTTAAAGGTCAAAAGGTATCTATCACATTTGGGGATACTTTGTGTGTACTTGGCTAACAATGGAAGAATGAGAATAACGAAGATAAAGAAGAAGAAGAAGAAGAAGATATCTTGAGTCTCCATATCTTGTACCATTGCTCCTTTTGTTATGTATCCACTTCTATTCTTTTTACCACAATCTTTGTATACATAGTGACATTCTCAATCACATCACCTTCATATGCACTAAGCTTAGCATTGACATCGAGAGGTATCGAGATTGGCTTACAATTAGACATACCATACCGTTCCATCATATCCAAGGCATACTATCTTTGTGATAACCATGTACTCTCTTTGGAGTCCTCATTATCTATATATTAAGAAAGTAGCGCAAATCTTTCAAATCCTTAATTTCAAACTCGGAGTTGAGAAGTCCCTTCATATGGTTAATCTCTATCTCATTGTTACCCATTATAATTAAGTCATCTACATATATAGTAATAATTACAATACCCCTCCAATACCCACATCACTGTCACATACATAAAGTGAGTGATTTGTTTGTACTCTACATAATCCAATGCTAATAAGATATTCTACAATCATATCATGCCATTCTCTAGGCCTTGCTTGAGTCATATAAGGCCTTACGAAGCTTGCATAAATAATGAGGATAAATATTATCCAATAACCAATTAGCTACTCAATACAAGCTTCTTCTTGCAACTCCCCATGCAAGAATGCATTTTTACATTAATCTAATGCATGATACAACCCTTTGATGTAGTCATTGCTATGGCATCCTCATAGTGGCCATTTTAGCCACTAGAGAAAAAATCTCATCATAATCACTGCCATGAGTCTACTCATATCCTTTAGCAACCATTCCTGCATTGTAATGCTCAATAGATCCATTGGAGTTATACTTTACCTTGTAAACCCATTTGCAACAAATAGCTTTTTTGCCTTATGGTAAAGGTACTAAATCCCATGTTTCATTTGCCTTCAGTACAACCATTACTTGATCCATAGTATCATCCTATTGCTTTATCGAAACTAGTGGGCTCTACATCATGTCTATGTACGTAGCTATCATATCTCAATCATTGCATGGGCTTTCTTACTCTAATTGACTTGTGTGGACTTGGATTACTACTAGGTGTCTTAGTATCCTCTTGTGTCTTTCTCACAACACTAGGTGTCGTAATTGATGGAATCTCAAACTCTTCAGCTAAGCTTTACTTAAGAATAATCTAAATCCACATCAACATGAGAGAAGCCTAATAGTATATCATTCAATATAACAAATGAGTCTCCAAATTGCTCCTCCTTGCCTTTCCTTGAGACTTGTGATGTACGTGGTGGAGTAACTTTGATAGTAGTTAATCTACCACTCCAAGGTCTATCAACATATGTATGACTACAAGACTATTGTTGCTTGAGCTCTTTGTTGAAGCACACCAAGAAAACATGGTAAATGTTGCAAGAAAATCTTTATTCTCACACCAATAAACTTGTTCTTTATGCTTTCAAGAAAACGAACACTAGGAATATGAATTTATACATAACATCATAGAATGAATCTCCCACAGCTTTATTATAACAAATCTTCATATACACCAACCATAAATGAAATGAATAGAAATGAATGCTCAAGATTGAGTGAAAAATATCACATAAGCTCCATTAAGTCTTCTTCCTTCAATCTCTCACAATCTCTCATAGATACAATGTACTACTCATCCAATACAATAGAATAATACACAATAATCCTCTCTTGGTTGTGAATACATCTCTTAAGAGGTATGCCTGATCTAAAGAGACACAAAAGACACTACATTGACCTTTTAGAGCTTACTACTGCACTATCACTTCAATCTTGATTTCAAATCATCATCAGCTACATCTTCACTTCTTTGAGCTATAAAGAACTTCCATTCTCCTCTTTCCAAGATTAGAAAACTTCTCCAAGATAAATATTCATCCCGTAGAATACTCATAGAAACAAACATAAGATATATAGAAGCTCAACATACCACTACACAATATTAATTGAAGCATAAAAACTATATAACTTTAACCAATAACAATCAAATCCATCAAAAACCATTCAACAAGCACTCAACCACACTCAAATCCAACAATTCATAATCTTAATCTCTCACATAGAAGAAAATAGACCATAAAAAATGCAAAATAGACTTATTAAAACCAAACAAACATACCACAAAACCTAAAATAATATCACAACTCAATTAAAAATCAATATGAGCTTCTCAAATACATTTAATTCATCCCAAAAAACTCCAAAACACCTAAAAAACCATTCATTCCTATCAATTCCACCACAAATCAATCATGCAATATCGAAAAAATAATTAAAATAAAAATACAATAATTTTAGTCCTCCATATATCCCCACACTTAATTAGGGAGCGACTTCACAACCTTGGAAAAAAATAATAATAGAGCTAAACAACCAATCACTCTAATCCTCATCTTCAATTCATTAGCTCTAACTCCATCCATGTCAAAAAATAACTTGGGTCTAAGTAAATTTAAAAAAAAGGAAAACCATAAAACAATATTAACTAATCCTTAACTTAGCAAAAGATAATCAAACAAACTATAAAAATATATAATAGCTTTTTCTTCTTCTCATCACAAAATCCACAACTTTATCTTCAACCATCATCTAGCTTTAGTGAGCTTCAACTCTAACTTTGTCTCCTTGTAACAAGGATAACTCACAGACATATACTTATCTTACATAGACCAAACATCCATAGAACATTGAACTCGCATTTACAAGATAATGTAGTTTGAATGGCACAACCCCCCAACAATTTGGAGAGCAAAAAATACATTAGAAAGCTAATCCTCTTGCTTGTTAGGATGAAGATATTTCTTTTTAAACTATATACTAAGCTTCAATCTCTCTAATGATTTACTCTCATCCACAAAATAGATAGGAACATTTTGAAAGAATTAGAGACAACATATACTTTCCATCAACAAAACAAACCTAGTAGAAAAAGCTTGAGTAAAATAGTACAACACATTTATTTGAGTTGATGATACATCCTCATTAGGATTCATAATAAGAGGAGGAATATACTTCCTTGTATTTATGTATGACTCTTGATGCATAAAAGCCAAATACAAATAAAAGTAAGCCACCAACCTCAGAGAAATACCTTGTGATTGGGGTCTCTAAAAATATCGTTTATTTTTACAATTAGGTGATGTTTAATGCAAATTGTGTGCACATGTGATGGTGGGTTTTATTTTATTATGATTTAGTGTATTTGTAGCTCATATCCATGTGTACATGTGATAGCAATGTTCATTTTTAATTTAAAAAATTAAGTGAAATTAGAGTGCAATGTCCTCATGCAACAACAAAGGTTCTTTTTATAACTTAACAGTTGGGCAATTTTAGTTATATTTTATGGGGTGCATTGTGTTCATTTTATGGTGCAACATCGGGTTGATTTTATTTACAATTTAATTTGTTTGAGGGTGCATCTGGAGGAGAGAAAAGAAAAGAACCTAATGGTGTATGGGACACTCGCAAGGTCTAATGGCAAAACAACAATAGGGACACGGTTCCTCAACTCCCTTGATGGCCAAAAATCCATGAAAGAAACTAAATAGATAGGTGAACATGAACTAATTAACCTAATGTAAAATAATAAATAAAAAACCTCATCTAATTACCATGGGCAAACTAGAAAATGATATGGAGACACATATATGAATGTGTTGGTGAACTTTTATTATTTATTTTTTGGGATCTTTGAAATATTTTAAAAGATTTTTTTTCAGAATCTTAATGATTTTATTGTATTTTAAAGCTTTTATTAGATTTTTCATGGGGTTTTCAAAATTTTATGTAATTTTTAGATTTTTACATTTGGGAATTTTAAAAAAAATCACGAGTCTATTTGTTTGAAAAGTTTTAATGATTTTTAAAATATTTTTAAATATTTTTTTGGATTTGAAAAACAATTTTTGTTAAATTAGTGAAAAAAAGGAATAATTGGAGTGGCTGCACTTTGTGTGAACAATAACTCCCAGTTTTGTAGCATGGATAAGATGACACACACGTCTTCATGCGTGAACGGTAGCAAGAAACCCATATGTACGCTAAACATAGAAATCCAATGCGTGCGCATGAACAACATCCACATAGGAAAAAAAAAACATCCACAGGCTTATGTAGGAACAGGGGCCATCTAGGGGTGTGTTGTTTTATGGAATTTTGTGTGCGACAGGGAAGATGGGGTGTTTTGAGTTTCCGTGCATAAATGGGGGGTGGGAGAGGGTTACGAGGCGGGGGAGGTTATGAAGGGGTGGTGTGTGGGGGGTGGAAATAGGGACTAAGGGGAGAGTGGTTTAGTAGGGGGAGTGTGGTTTTTAGAAGGGCGCTATGGGGGGAGGTGGTTTGAGTAGGGGATGGTGGAGGGGGAGGGACATCCGGCAGGAGGAGGTGGTGGGGTAAGGGAGAGGAGAGGAGGTGAAGCTCTTCACCATCTCCTCTTCTCTTCTTCTCTTCCCTTCTCTCTTCTTGCGTGCACGACTATGGAGGATGGAGCTTGGAGGTGGAGGAGGATTGAGGATGCTTGAGCTAGCATCTAGGATCATGGAGCTACCGGCGTGTGGGAGAGAGGAGCCAACTCATATGGGCACTAAGGTAAGGTCACTACACTCGTAGGATCGACGGCGCGTCGGCTAGGTGAGAGATAGCCATTAGAGCTCGCTTGGAACGCTTGAAACAATAAGCGGTCCGTGGGTCTTGGCGGTTGAGTGAAAGCTCCCACACTAACCCCAATCATTGCATGACAACCCTTCGATAAATGGAGGATTGAGTTTATCGGACCCATTAGTCCTGCATCACAGTATTCACAAGCTAAGTACATCATTGTCACCATCAATTATCTAACGAAAGGGCAGAAGCATGCGCTATGAGAAAAAATGACACTAGGACTAGTGCCAAGTTCTTATGGGAGTACCGCATGGCTTAGCACACTAACTCCCGCTCCTGTGTCTAACTACGATTTCCTTTCTTGTGACATCTCCAAGAGCTAAGACCCCAGTAGGAGTGCATGTATCTTTGTGCCTTCCCAAAAAGCATTGACGTGCAAGGACTTAGGCACGGAGTGCAGCGTCATGCTCGATATTTGCGTTTCTGCGTTGTGCTCATGTAAGTCTACAGTAAGCAGCTTGCTCATTTGATTCTTCAACCCATTGTTTCAGCTCTTGCCATAGCACTGGATGCTACCTAAGAAGGTCTCCTAAGCTTAGAGTCACAGGGGTGGTCACTAATGTATTAAGGAGGTCACTAGCTACTTGCCTCTCTCCTAACTTCGCAGCTCTTGGCCAATGTCCTTGACTAATTTATTGGCCATAGCATTTTGACTTTGTCTAAGTGGCACTGCTTGTGGCATAGTCGCATCCCTTGATTTTGGTCGTGGGGATGAGATTGACGTGCTTATGCTTGAGAGATCATCAACCTCATCTTCTAGTATGGGCTCAACGTCTTTTAGGTGCTCTTGGGCTTCCTTCACCCACTCCTTCACTTTCTTGATGGCTTCCAGTTGGCACTTTGGGTTGGGATACTCCCCGACCTTGGCACTTCCCTTTTCAGTTGTCTTTGGAGCTGACGTTTTTGCCTTTGTGTTAGTGAATTTCTTTCCAATAAGCAATGTCGTGGTACTTTTGATTTTGAGTGTGACCTTAGAATTTGGTCTATTCTTCCTCCACCTCTGATTCTTCTTCATGATTGAGGTTGCGTCCAGATTGCTAGGCCCTGGCAATGATATGCTGGCTAATCGTGTATGCATTGTCCAAGATGAGTAGGTAAATTTTTATTTTCAGATTTGCATTTATTGTTTGCTATTGTAATCAAGTTGTACTTAGGGATTTACCACCCATCCATGGAAGGAAGGTCGGTTTCAGCCATCTAAGGTTCACTTTGGAAACACATGGATGGACAAAGTGATTACTATATCCAATCATCCACATAAAGGATGGCAAAGACAACCCTTAACCTTACAACAAATAGTAAAGATTGGGTTGGGTCATGACATGCAATGGGATAGATGTGGTCTCCCCATCGAGTGTCTCGACACCAAACAACCCCAATGGGATTGATGGCTCATTTTCTGAATTAGAGGATGGCTTCTGTCTATAGGGCAATCGACAAAGAGATGAGTGATTCCACACTCAGCGCAACTTAGGTCAGTCTTGTCTCTATTTGCTTGCTTCCTCTTGGGTGGGCAATGTGAAAAAATGTGTCCTAGGTGACTGCAAGTCCAACACGTGATTGGCTCTTGGGTCTGCCCTCCTAGGCCTCTCTCTCTCCCTCTACCTAATGCCATCACTGGTATTGGTTAATAGTCCATAAGGACTCCATTTCCTTCTTCGTCGTATGACACGTAAGGGTGTAAATAGGCTCTTCACTGTTTGGCTCCTCCACATAGTGGGCTGGAGTGTCACTTGGTGAATGTGTTACGTAGAGTCTAGGTGGCCTCAGGATACCCATAGGGTTTATCTCCATCCTAGGGATGGCCAGCATAGTGTCATTAGTGCTGGGAGGGCTAATGGGGCTCCTCTTCCAAAGAAGTTCGACGGCCTATTTTCAAGGTAGGGTTGACCATAAGGCTGCGGATATGGGAATCTCTGAGGTAATTGAAAATGCATGGCGACATGGTCGAACCTACCGGAATTAGTGCAAGGTCGTGAGACCTAGGGTCCTGACACTTGGCTGGCATGTGGTTTCCACCACAATACACGCATTGGATGTGTGGGTGCATTGGTCATCTCATAATCTCTTGCAATTTGGCTATGTCCATCTTCATCTATGCTAGCTCTTGTCTTGAATCGTTGCCCTTTCCTTTATCCTGAGCACTTGGGCATGATCTCTTGGTTGGCGTTGAATCTCTCTCAAAATTCCTAGCACTGGACTCTTCTCGATTCGAGCTCGTGGAGCTTCTTTCCTTGAGCTGGCCATCCACTCTAATAGCTTCCTCAACGACCCTTGCCAGCACGTCTCACTGCAAGCTCGAGTTTCCTACAAAGGCTTTGTAGAGCTCTTCACTTCATATTCCGTTAATAAATACTGTGGACATTGCTCTTTTGATTGGTCTCTCACCCATAGGGATTCTCTTGAAGAGGCTCCTCACATGGATCATTTAATCTCAAATGGGCATCTTTCTCTCTCTGCTTGACATTCATGAGTTGCACTAGTAGGTTATCGGAGTATCCTGGTTCGAAGAATCTCTTAATGAAGAGATTTTCAAGCCATTAAAATTGGCTCACTCAACAGCATTTAAACTCATGTACTAGATCCTACCCTTATTGCCTAAGCACAGACCAAAAGCTTGCGAGTGTTGAGTGAGATCACTGAGACCGTTGGCCTCACAGACCTGGTCAAATTGCTCTAGGAAGCTATACGGGTCATCATTCAGCTGGTATTTGTCCAACTGCTTTGCTACTACGGGAATTTTTAATTGGCTCTTAAAGCCTTGGCTGAATCCTAACCCTACCAGTAGCAATGTTGCTAATGCTACAACACTCTGCTTCATTGCCATGTTATTTAGCTGTCGATTCATCCTCAGAAGCTCGCTCAGCGTGAGGTCTCCTTCTAGCGCTCTTTCATTCTCTATTTGATTTCTGCCTGCTAGGGCTAGCACTCTTTGGATCTCTCGCATTTCCATGCTTTGGCATAAGCTCCTAGTCTGGTGATCTTGGTTGTAAGTGGCTATGCCTTGCATAGCTTGGTGTGCTAGTTTCCTTTCCTCCTCAAGGTCCACTATGATGTCCTCTATAGGATTGCTGCGATGTTCTAACCGGGTTTGAGCATCATACTTGCTCACTAATTGCTGGATTGCCTAAGGAAAGTCTCCTAGGTCAAGCTCTTTGTTGCTTTTATGATCTAAGTTGCCCTCTGCTATGTCTAAGATTTCCTGTTGTGCCAGGTTGTCGATCAAGTTGATGAGTGTTAAAATAAGCGGGATCTAGAGCATGGCAAATGCAGAAGCTATGGAGGTTGAAAGAGGAAAAAGAAAATCATGAAGACATTGAACTTGACAAGGACAGATTGTTACACAAGTGAATTAGGTTCCAAGATTGAGACTTGGACTCATAAACACAATCTTGTGTATTGACAGTGACATGACACTTTACTGAAAAGAAAAGAGTCCTATCACTGCATTAGAAAAAGAGTGCAAGTACAATGCTTTATAAGAATTGAGTGGTGGTACTTTCTCCTATTGTGCATACAGAAGTACAAAGCGTTGTCAAAGAGTTTACTGTTCATAATATAAATTATGGGATTCTTATGAACACAGAAGAGCTTCACTGGAAGTTATATGAGGAATTTGCATACAAAATTCAGACATTGTTATCCAATAACCAACTTAGTTACACAAGTTCTTTTGTATTTAGCATATAATTTTCAGTTATACCATGTATATTTATGAAAAATAAGTCTATGGGAACCCACAACTTGGTCAACTAAAAGTAATTGATAGTCTGCAGGATAAATCACATTGATTCAGGTGCAAAAATATGGTTAGAACCCAAGAAAAATGCCAAAAGTTGCCAAAAGTCCACTAGGTCCACATGGGACCTGAAGTAATAGACTTAAGTGACCAGCAAGTGACCTGGGTAGGTCAAAAAGTGACCAGGGGCTGAGCTGGGAGCAGCCCGCATTTTTCAGCGCAAAATGCGGGCTGCACAGTTTGAAGCAAACTGGAGAGAGTTGGAGCTATGGTGCATGATTTGGAGCATGCAAACTGAAGATCAACAGGCTCAAATATTGAAGATGTAAACATGGTGAGAGCTCCACTTCTCTGCCCATTTGGTCTGACGAAAATGCATGCTGAAACAGTCTATAAAAGAGGAAAATCTGAGAGAAAAGTATTCAGCCTGCTCTTATGCACGATTCTCTCATTTTGTCTACCTTATTCTTGGTCCAATGAAGCCCCCGACTTGTACCCAAATACTTGAGTGACTTTGGGGCAAGCAAAGGGTAAGGATTTTTGAAGGTATATGGGCTGTTATGGGCTGAAATAACCAATCATAAACAGGGCAACCCACTGTTATGGTCCATTTTTATGAGCAAACATGAGATTTATGTGGTTGTAATGGAAGGAAATGTCCTCTTTTCATCAGGACTTTGATCATTAATGATTGGAAGTGCTTCTTCTTGAGTTTACGCACTCATTTTGAGCTTGATTATGGGCTGGAAATTTCTGTTTTAAAATAGGGCTGAAGCTAAAATTATGCTTCTTCAATTCATTTCATGTATCTTTGGCCCAAATCTTGAATGCATTTGAATCTATCAACAAAATACTTGTTCCAAAGGGTTGAAATCCATCTATGTACTTGAAATAAATGCCATTAGATCTTGCATTTGATATTCATAATTGAATTGAGAATCTGAAAATATCCTTTATGATATGATGTATGTATCCAAAGGCATTTGATGTAATCAAGATAGACTTGTTTCTTCCGTTCATGTATGCTAAGTACATAGTGGAAAGGCTTGAACTCTTCTTCCGTACCTAAATCATTTCTAAAACCCGGATCTTATTAAACCCCAATCTACTCCCCCTTCCTGAACCTTGAATCCTAAACTCCTCTTCTGCACTAAAGCCCCAGTGGTAGACCTTCAACCCTTAACGCGATGACAGTGGTGAACCCGACGTGAAGGTCCGCTGCAGAAGAAGTCCAATGGGAGAATCATCGAGTTCGGGAGGAGATGCCTTGCAACAGTTGGTTCGTCTAATGCAAGAAAGCCAACAACAATAGTTGTAATTTCAGTAGCAGTTGCAATTGCAACAACAACGGAGATAAGAATAAGAGCGGATTGATGCTGCTGCCATTAAAGCCTTAGAAGGATTTGGACAAGAGCTCAAGCAATTTAATGGGAAAAATGTATCCTCTTTTATCCACCTTTATACTGACAAGATGGTCTTCTTTGGAGTTCCTCAACATGCCTGGAGCCATTATTTTGCCCGCCTGGCTGTGCATGGTCTCCAGGACTGAATTCATGGTCTTTTCCAAAAAGATGCAGGATGGATTGTGTTCAAGAAGGCTCTTCGAGAAGAATTTTTCCTTGAAGATTCTAGCCTTATGACAAAGAAAGTCTTCACCGAATGGGTCGAAAGGCCCAATAAGGGTCTAACCGCTACTGCTCTTCATCGAGAATTTGAAAGCAAATTTGCCCAACTAGATCCTGATGACCAACAAGGTATGGAAAGTCAAAAGATTGAATTATTTTTAAAGGCTGCAGATTCTTCTCTTCAAGAGAAATTAACTGACCAACTTGAAGACCCTGACTCTGAGTCGAGATTGAAGATTGCTTGGAGTGATGTCACTGAAGCAGTTAATATGATTGCTCGAAGAGAGCAATTGCACCTAAGATGGAGATCAACCCCTGCAACAACTGAATCTATGAAGGAGCCTATTCCAGTTTCTCGACCTCCTGTCTCTATGGCCGAGCAACCAAGAAATTCTGATGTTCCTTCTCCAAAGAAGGATGTCATGGACGAGCTAATTAAAAGCATGTAGGATCTCCATCTTAATTTAACGAAAATTAATTCTTAAGTAGAAAGGCTTGATGTAAAAGTAGAAGAAAAGGTTCGGTCAACTACTCAAAGGCCTGCACAAGAAGGCTTCAAAAGACGCTGCATTTGGTGTGATAGCCTTCAGCATGACAAGAGGGAGTGCGGTGCATTCCGTGAAGCTAAAGCACAAAAATTAGTCTTTTGGAAGGATGTTAAAATCCATGCATCCGAAACCGGGCTTCCTCTTGAGCCAAACTTTGGCAACGGTGGCATGAAGAAAAGATTGGAGGATTTGGCAACAAGAACGGCCTATGCAGCTATTGATGCTGCAACTTATGGGCTACAAATTGAGCCAACTAATGAAATTGTTAAAGCATGTAAAACTAATGCAAAATCTAAAGTGTGGACACAGGCCTTGGAACGCATGGAGCAAGGCAAGGCAACAAAAGATGATTTAACCACACTGCCAGTCAATGTATTCGAGGGAGAACCAGTTGGTCCGACCCTGTAGATTCATTTTCAGCTTTTGCTCGGTTAGCTGAAATTAATAATCAAGAAGCCATGATAGAAGAAAAGAGAAGAAGAGAAGAAGATGTTGCCGATCCTTCTTCTTCAGGACCGACTAAACGCATAACAAGAAGTAAACCAGACCAACAGAAGGCTGCTGAAAATCCACTGCCACCAGAATTTGACATGGGAGATGCCCCTCAAGAAAAGAAGACAAAAGGAAAAAGAAAAAGCAAACATCCTAGTTACAAGTTGCAGTCCGACATAGAGACCGCAACGGATCTTAAACAGATCCTAGAAGAAAGGATTCTTGGAAGTAGAATTGAATTTACATTAGGTGAAATTCTCAGTATTGCAAAACGAGGATTTCATGATGTAATAATTGATGTAATTAAAAGAAAAAGACAATATGTTGGTGAGAAAATTGAAGAATCTGTACATGCTTTTTTGCAAGTACTTCATGTGTATTCGTAGGATGAAGAGAAGCTGAAAACTCAAGGAATTCGATTGGAGGCAATCAAAGAATTGATTGCAGCCACCATAGAAGCCAAAGATGAAGACATTTATGAAGCAAAAGCTGAAGAAGCCATAATGGTGGGGACTTCTCAATCTAAAGTCGAGCCCATGTGTAAGAAAGAGACTCTTCTTCACAACATGCAAGAAGAAAGTGAAGCTCACTTTATTCCTAGTAGTCACTATTCCCGTACCATTGGGCAAGGGCGACTACTGAAACTGTTGTTAAAATCGGTGAAAAAGAAACTCCATGCATTGCCCTTATAGACCATGGTTCGGAAATTAATGTTATGTCAAGAAGTCTCTATGAGAATGGTGGATGGCCCATTGATGTGGACCCACGATGGCACATGAAGGCAGCCAATAACTCTTTTGGCAATCTTTATGCAGCATGTCCTTATGTACAAGTTACTATTGGTAATGTAAAAGATGAATTTCATTTCTTTGTTCAAGATTCTTGCAGTTATCCTATCATTCTTGGACAACCATTTATTTCCGAGTCTCGTTTAGAGACAAAGGCTCTTGATGATGGTTCATCATATGCTCGGATAAGAATGAAGGATAATGATAAAGCTGTTCAATTCCTAACTGTCTGTGTTAATCACCACCGGAATAGGGATCGATTGAGAGATCATCCTATTCCTCCTAATGCCTGAGAATTTAAGGGTTTTCAGGTAGCGCTGCTATAAGTGGAAGCTCTGGCAGTGCATCATGTCGCAAAAAATTGCTTCCACATATGAAGGAGGCAAGACCAAAAGCTGATTTGTAGGTTTTTTCAGCTAATGGTGTGGGCTATTATAAACAGTTTTCAGCCATGAACAGGGCTGAAAGAAAGTATTTGAGTCATATGGAGCAAGAGCTGAAGCAAATTGATATTGCAGGAAGAATGTACAAATGTTTCAGAGGTGAGAAGATTTCTTGGTGCATGTGTCTTCTACCTTATTTGGATACCACATTTTGCCCATGTTGCTGAAAGTCTTTATCAGCTTCTAAGAAAGGGCCAAAGGTTTCTATGGGATAAAGAACACACTCAGGCTATTCGAAAACTCAAGAAAATGCTGATTTCAGCCCCCACTTTAAAGAGGACTAACTACTCTAATGGACAGCCCATTATACTCACAGTGGACACAAGTCCTATTGGAATAGGATGGGCAATTGGTCAAGATGACCTTGAAGGCAATAGATATGTAATCTGCTTTGGAGCAAAGGTTCTTAATGAACAACAAAGAAGGTATGCCCAAATTAAAAGAGAACTTTGGGGAGTAGTAACTACATTAAAATGTGACAAGGAGTACTTCATGGGCGCACATGTTATAGTTGAGACAGATTGCCTTCCACTCTTGGGCATGATTGCCAACTGTTCCACTCCCGACATAGCCATGCTAAGATGGATAGCCTATATTAAATCCTTAAATCCTAATTTGAAACATATTGCAGGTAGAGATAATCCAGTTGCTGACATGCTTTCACGTGCCAAATATATGGATAAAGAAGAAATGATGGATGAAGAAGATTCAGAGTTTGTAAATGATGCTGTTAATGCAGGTACAAATCTGAAAACAGCAAGTATAGCTGAATCTAATATTGATTCAGTAGTCGAAAATGTAGGTACAACAAAAATTACAGCAAGTACAACAGGTTCAACTGCTAAAACAAATGTTATATTAGCAAGGAAGGATGAAACAACCAAAGAAGGACAATGGACACCTAGTAAACAACATATTCAATGTTTTGTTATGGTGTGTTCACACTTTAAAGAAGAATATTATGCAGATGATTGGCTAAAAATTGGCCAATTTTTGAGCACTATGACAAAGAAGGAAGATTGTACTAATGAAGAGTTCAAGAGAATTAAGAGAAAAGCTTATGGTTTTTTTCTTAAAGATGGTTACCTTTGGAGGCATGCGAAAAAGAAAGAAAGGGCGCCTGTTCGTGTCTTAGGAGATAAAAAGACACAAAGATAGGTCGTGTAAGAATTCCATGAAAGCCTATTGGCTGGTCATAGAGGCATATGGGGCACTTTTGCCAAAATAAAAGAGAAATTTTGGTGGCAAAACATGTATAAAGATATTGAGCATTTTGTTGAATCTTGTCATGTTTGTCAAATGTATTCTATGGTAAAGCATAGAGATGGGCTTCAGCCTACCTATCCTTTATCCATTCACTATAGATGGGTTATTGATTTAGTAACCATGCCTACAGGAATTTGGAACATGAGATATCTAGTACTTGCTAGAGAAGATCTCACAAATCAAGTGGAAGGAAAGGCCTTGACAACAAAGTCCACCCATGCTGTTTGTAGATTTTTACTTGAAGAAGTATTTTGCAGGTATGGATGTGTAGAAGAAACTGCTGATAGAGGGGAATTGGATGCCGATGAGGCTCGCCATTTCTTTGCTCGATTGGAAATTAAGCTATCTCTTACCACAGCCTACAACCCTGAAGGCAATGGTAAGAGTGAAAGAGGTCATCAACCAATTCTTAAAGCTTTAGCAAAATCATGCAAAGGAAAGTTGAGGGAATGGCCTAAAATGTTACCATTCACATTATGGGCTGATAGAACTACCCATAGTGCAGTGACAGGATATATGCCAGCTAAACTTATATATGGACAGCCACCTGTTATGCCTATTGAGGAATCCATTGTCACATGGAGTATCTTGCCTTGGGATGAAGGCATGAATAGAGAAGAATTGCTATCTTTACGCATAAGGCAACTTGAAAGAAGGCCAGAAGATGTCAAAACAGCCATTGAAAGGCTAAAAACAGCAAGATTAAAGAATAAGAAGAGGTTTGACAAGCATCATCGACTCCATCCAAGAGCTATTCAAGAGAATGATTGGGTTCTTGTCTATGATAGCAGCCTAGACAATCAATATAGTGCTCATAGGAAGTTAGCCAAGCGATGGTTTGGGCCATATGTTGTAAAAGTAGTACATAATAATGCTACTTACTCTTTGGCTGAAATGGATGGGACCATGATTAAGATTCCAATAGCTAGGAAATGAATCAAACTCTTCAAACGAAGAGGATCTTCAACTTATGAACTTGATGACTTAGATATGAGCCCTCAACTTGAAGACATGCAGGAAGAAAAAGACTTAGAGAATGAAGATGAAGAAGAAGACCCTCCTTGACCTGTAATCTTATCAAATGGCACATGCCAGAGGATGTGCAGGTTAGGAGGGGGTGAATGTCAAAGAGTTTACTGTTCATAATATAAATTATGGGATTCTTATGAACACAGAAGAGCTTCACTGGAAGCTATATGAGGAATTTGCATACAAAATTCAGACATTGTTATCCAATAACCAACTTAGTTACACAAGTTCTTTTGTATTTAGCATATAATTTTCAGTTATACCATGTATATTTATGAAAAATAAGTCTATGGGAACCCACAACTTGGTCAACTAGAAGTAATTGATAGTCTGCAGGATAAATCACATTGATTCAGGTGCAAAAATATGGTTAGAACCCAAGAAAAATGCCAAAAGTTGCCAAAAGTCCACTAGGTCCACATGGAACATGAAGTAATAGACTTAAGTGACCAGCAAGTGACCTGGGTAGGTCAAAAAGTGACCAGGGGCTGAGTTGGGAGCAGCCCGCATTTTTCGGCGCAAAATGCGGGCTACACAGTTTGAAGCAAACTGGAGAGAGTTGGAGCTATGGTGCATGATTTGGAGCATGCAAACTGAAGATCAACAGGCCCAAATATTGAAGATGTAAACATGGTGAGAGCTCCACTTCTCTGCCCATTTGGTCTGATGAAAATGCATGCTGAAACAGTCTATAAAAGAGGAAAATCTGAGAGAAAAGTATTCAGCCTGCTCTTATGCACAATTCTCTCATTTTGTCTACCTTATTCTTGGTTCAATGAAGCCCGACTTGTACCCAAGTACTTGAGTGACTTTGGGGCAAGCAAAGGGTAAGGATTTTTGAAGGTATATGGGCTGTTATGGGCTAAAATAACCAGTCATAAACAGGACAGCCCACTGTTATGGTCCATTTTTATGAGCAAACATGAGATTTATGTGGTTGTAATGGAAGGAAATGTCCTCTTTTCATTAGGACTTTGATCATTTATGATTGGAAGTGCTTCTTCTTGAGTTTATGCACTCATTTTGAGCTTGATTATGGGCTGGAAATTTCTGTTTTAAAACAGGGCTGAAGCTAAAATTATGCTTCTTCAATTCATTTCATGTATCGTTGGCCCAAATCTTGAATGCATTTGAATCTATCAACAAAATACTTGTTCCAAAGGGTTGAAATCCATCTATGTACTTGAAATAAATGCCATTAGATCTTGCATTTGATATTCATAATTGAATTGTGAATCTGAAAATATCCTTTATGATATGATGTACGTATCCAAAGGCATTTGATGTAATCAAGATAGACTTGTTTCTTCCGTTCATGTATGCTAAGTACATAGTGGAAAAGCTTGAACTCTTCTTCCGTACCTAAATCATTTCTAAAACCCGGATCTTATTAAACCCCAATCTACTTCCCCTTCCTGAACCTTGAATCCTAAACTCCTCTTTTGCACTAAAGCCCCGGTGGTAGACCTTCAACCCTTAACGCGATGACAGCGTATAGAGGCTTTAGTGAAAGCAACACCTACAACGTGTGGGCACACCATAAACATGGCAAAACACCAAAGGTTGTCACATAAAAGACTAAGTCTGGGTACCACAAACATGATGGACATCTAGAGGTTGTAGCAAGGGCCTCACAAAGTGTACAAAGGCTGTAGTACAAGGATAACTGAGGAGTTTACAAGTTTATGTTTGAGGCATTAGGGTTAGGAAATACAAAACTAAAAAATTCTATCTGAATAGAAGGACTTATGAGGTTTGTCCTTCTCCTGGTGGTCTTCTTCTTCTTCTTCTTCCTTCACTCTGTTTTCTTCTTCTTCTTTGACTACAACTAGATAGGCATTTTGGGACCTCTTTCTAGCGTGGAAGAACTTCTCGGTGTGTCCTGTCCTTTTACAGAAGTCATAGTAGAGATGATCCTTCTTGCCTTTATACATGTTGCCAACATATAATGCATGTTCATCTCTAGAGGAGCTTGGTTCTTCCTTAGTTTTTAGCTTCTTTTCCTCCTCTAACAGTAATGCCTGGATATCAATAAGTTCAGGGTTTGGCATGTTAATTAGAGTTATTGATACATTATTATATTCAAAAGGCAAACTCTTAAGTAGAACACCGATGCAAACATCTTCTTCCATTTTAATGTTGATTCCTGCAAGTTGGGTTAGAAGTCCTTCAATGTAATATAGATACGTGGCAAGTGATGTGCTGGACTTCATTTCAAGCTTGAAAAACTCTATCAGGAGACCATTGTTGAGTGTTGAAACGACTTGTTTTTTTGGCTGATTTTTGTTGTTTTTGAGAGCTTAATGGTTGATTTTATGAGATGATTGATTGGTTTGGAAGTGGTTTGAGAGTGTTTTGGATTATATTGATTGTGTTTTGTAAGTTCATGATGTTTATTAGTGGTTCTGTGATGTTCTGATAGGTTCTGATTGGTTATGTATACCTTCTGTTTTGTTCTGTTTTGTTCTGATTGTCTTCTGTAAGGAGGGATGGAGTATTGATTGATAAAGATTGAGATCTTGTGAAAGTTTATTGAATGGTTTGTGAGATTTTGGAATGGTTTGAGTATGAGTTATGTGGTTTTGATGACCTTCTGTAACCTTCTGTAGGTCTTATGTAGAGCCTCTGTTTCTATTTTGTTCTATTCTGTTCTGTACTGTAGCTGTTCTGGTCCTGTTTTGTAGACTGTTCTGTATGCTTCTGTATGTGTTCTGATGGATGAGAGTGTAGATTGGGAAAGTTTTCTAGCCTTGGAAAGAGGTGAATACAAGTGAAAAAGAGATGAAAGAAGTAGCTGCTGAAGACTCAAGTGAAGACTAGAGTGAAGTGATAGTGTGAGCTATGAAAGGACACTGTAGTGGCTCTGGTGACTCTTCATATCAGACATACCTCTTGGGAGGGGTATCCACGACCTAAGAGGGATTATTGAGAGTGATTTTGAGAGATTGTAGTGAGGATATGATGTATTATTGATGGAGAGAGAGAGAGAGAGTCAAAGATAGCCAATTCTACTGAACAGAGTGATTGTATATGAGAGATTGAGAGAGAAGACTATGAAGATATTGAAGATGAATACTATGTGATGTATTTCCATTCAAAGATGGTGCATTCCTTTGCTTTCTTTGTTATATTGATGGATTTTGTGAAGATATTGAAGAATATGGTTGATTCTATCAAATTCGTGGGAGATTTGCATGATGCTGCATGAAGATTTGTTGTGCCTGGTGTTCTTTTCTTCATTGTGATCATATGAAACATAATAAACAAGCTTGTTGATGTTACAAGATAGATTTTCTTGCAAGAGAATTTCCTTTTCCTTGGTGTTCCTCTTGGGGCTCCATGTTTTTGGTGCGCAGCCGGGGAAATTGCCATCAACAAGTACCAAAAGAGGCTGAAAATGAAGGAATTGGCATTGCCAAGAAGAGAAGAATTCAATGGATGTTTGTAATGTTCCTTCTTCCACTGAAGAGTTGGAATTTCTCATAATCAAAGCCACTTTCCACAAGAATTTCATCCCACAATGGCGGAAACACATCACCATCATGATGCATGCTCTATGTGGTGGACAATTTCCTCTTCCTGTTGAAGCAGCAGAAACTTGCATCTTGGTGGAAAACTGTTTGGGAATAAACTGAAGAGCAAAAACAGAGAGAATGACCATCCATGGAAGATTTGGCATTCATTGAGAAGTTTCCAGACAACATCAAGTGGGAGATTGTGAAGAAGCTACAGGAGTCTTGGTCTGTAGAGGTTCACAAAGACAAGAAGGAAAAGAGTTGGAATTTGTTTGTGGATGCTCAACAGCAAGATACATGGGATGCTTGATGCACTGATAATCTTCTGTTTGTTCAATTAGCAACCCATTAGAAGTTGGTAGACAGAGTGTTTTTCACAACATACACTGTTGAAACCATCAGAAGCTGGCATTACTATGATGATGTCACTACCACAATGCTTAGACGTATGCATTTTGACACCTTCAGAACCGAATACCTTCCTCTGTGTAGTGGCATGAAAGCAGAATTCAGAGACGTTGAAAAGGAAGAAGTAGAAGAAATGTTGGCAAGACAGTCCTCCAGAGACTAAAGCCTTCTGTTAACCCTCTGTGGAGCACTAACAACATACTGGAGCCAACCCCCTAATGAATGACGCAATAAAGAGGGAAGCGTTAGAACGAGTCCAGAGGCACGTGAGAAGAGAGAGAGTAAAAATCAAGGCTGAGAACGAGCTCGCAGCAGAAGCCGCCTTTGACGCCTTTGCGGAACTCTTTACAGAAGTCCCAATGGCACATCAAGCCCTTCCTCCTCCTGCTGGAGGTTCACTTCCAAGCCAGATCCGTCCTGGAAATATTGATGACAGGCTAGCGAATGTAGTCCCATTGCTAGTTTTTAAGGGAGAGTACAATGAAGACCCCGATCTTCATGTAGCAGAGTTTATGGTAGCATGTATGGCTAACAATGCCAGAACCCCTGAGCATTGGTTGGCAATATTCCCCGCCACTTACAAGGGCGCGGCGTTTCAGTGGTATGAGAGACAAGCAGCAGGAACTTTTGGCACATGGGACGACCTGAAGTTGGCCTTCCTCACTAAATTCATGCGTGAAGGTTTTGAAGAGCGGATGCGAGAGGAATTTATGAATTTAAGTCAGTCCTCTGGAGAAAGAGTAGAAGCTTATGTCTCACGAATGGAATCCATCCTGAAGAGATGGACTAACCATAATTTAGATGATGGCATTCAGAAGGGGGTGTTTCTCAGAGGATTACAACCAGAAGTCCGTAAGTTTGTGGAGCTGCAAAGACCAGCCACACTGCAAGCTGCAACAGAAGGTGCAAGACTGTACGATGAAGTGGAAGCTAGATTGGCGATGAATACAGGAAGAGGAGTCCTACCTCCTCTGATGCCAGGAATGATGTACCCACCAAATGCAGTCCCAAGGACTGTCCCCTACCCTTACCAACATATGCTCCCAGTATCACAGTACAGTGCACCAAATCCATAGTGGCCACAATCCATGCCTCAAATGATGGTTCAACCACAGCAACAATGGTCCCAACCAATTTCCTCAATGCCAAATCAGCAGCAAAAGTGGAATCCTACCACAACTGGAGCCAACAGCCAACAATTCAAACAGGAGCTCTGAATCAGAATCAGAACAGAGACCCCTCTGTACCAGCCCAACCGGTTTATGCAGTGATTACAGAGACTCCTCAAAACCCTCCTGCCAGTGCCTCAGGAGGAGAAAGCTTGAAGGACTACTTATCCAACTCAGTTGCAAACATAAAAAAGGAGTTGATGGATGTGATTACAGAGCAGCTACAGACGCTGAAAGTGAATACCGCTAGCATATCTAACATTGCAGGAGCAAGAAGAGATGTGATGCGGTCAAATACTTGGTGTGGTAAGTGTCATCAAGCATGCCATTTAGCCATTGAATGCACACGAAAACCAACCATCCCTGGAGCCTTCTGTTCCTACTGTTTGCGGAAGAACCATACAGAGGACATTTGCTCTCTAAAGGAGATGCATGATAGGAGAAGGAAGGAAAAAGATGCAAGATTCAACTTGCTGGAATCCAAAATGACGACACAGGATATTGGACCCAAGCTTAGAGAGTTTGGTCCTAATTTCGGACCCAGAAGATTTCCCTCTCAAAGTTATAGAGGAAGATAGTCTGGCGGTGGTCAGAGATCAGAAGTGGAGTGTTACAGATGCGGAGAAAAGGGACACATTTCACCAAATTGTCCAAATCCCAGAAGGTCAGTGGATTACAAGCCCTTATGCAGTCGATGCAAAAGGGAAGGCCACACTGCAAAAGACTGTCCAAGCCCAGCCCCAGTGAAAAACAATGCTACTGATAGTCTGGCCAAGGCTCAAGAGCCTACCTCCAATTTAGTGGAATTGAAAGTTGCTGCCATCACACGTGCAAAGAAGAAGGAACCACCTATCCAGAAAGAAAATAATCCTCCTGCCAGAACAGTGAAGTTCAATCTTCCACCAGAAGAACAGAATAGAACATAGCCTGATAATGCCGTATAGAGCACTACAGTGCCACAGAGAGTTACAAAGACAGTTACAGAGACAGGACCAGAGGTCCAGGAGATAGAAGAGGAGGAAGTGCCACAAGTGGCAGAAGAAGTTCCTATGATGCCTCTGTTGGAAGAAAGAGGGAAAATGAAAATGGGTGTTGCCCCATTCCCTAACCGATTAGAGAAGCTAGTGGATCCTATTAAGGAATACAATCTGGTTAGAGATCTAGATACCTTTAAACCAAACCTCACATTTCGACAATTATTGATGTTGTCTCCCAGTTGCCGAAAAAGGTTCAAAAGTATACTGACAAGAAGACGTGGCTTAAGGATTGCTCCCTCAACAGCAACAAAGTCCAATAAAGCTCCAGCGCTTATCAAAGAAGTGGACGTAGCTAACGCCTTCCTAGATCCGGGTACTCCGGAGATTGGCATGTGGATAGAAGGCTGCTTTATTGCAAATGCACTGATTGATGGAGGTTCATCAGTAAACATTATGACGGATGTGACAACGAAGGATCTAGGCCTACAAGGTATGCAACCTACCCAATGGCTCATCAGACTGGAGGATGAGAGTAGAATCAAGCCTTTGGGTATTCTCCCATATGTGAAGACTACAATGGCTGGAAAAGATTATTGGCTAACCTATCTGGTGGTGAAGCCGAACTCTTATGGTACATCCTACCCTCTGTTACTGGGCAGACCATGGCGAACCTTGACCTTGGGTAGAGGACCCAACAAAGTGGTGCTGAAGCTATATGGTTCTCAAAAAGGACATGGATCCACCTCCTTGGAATTATCTTCTGACTCCCCTAATGAGGTTACAGATGGAACATCAGCAGACGAAGATGTTGTCAAACAGATCCTTCCCAAGAAAATAGTGGCACGTTCCTTAACAGTGGATACTGTGAGCCGACTCCCAAAAGATGCAAAGCCATTATCAATGGGTGAATACTTCCTACCTGAACCAGGAACGATTTTCGAAATCACTTCTGACAGTGAGATAGAAGCATGGATGTACTGCTCTCCCTGTTACATGGCCATAGCAGAGCCAGAGACAGAGGCAGAAGATGAAATAGAGAACCCGTTCTTCTCTTACAGAGCTCCTACAGAGACAGAAGCAGAAGCAGAGACAGAGACAGAGACAGAAGAGGATGGAGATGATATGAACGAAGAAGGTTATGAAAGTGAACCAGAAGAATCTATCCCACCTGAAGAGGATACATTTGGAGAAGAAGTTCCAGAAGCATCAGAAGCAGATGAGCTCATGCTATGGGACAGAATGGCAATGGTACCATTTGGTCTGGTAAATGGATATTCTCATATGCAAAATCTTTATAAGACATGGGTTAAGAAGAACAAGCCGTCTTTTAGCAGTGGCTCATGCCGTCCTCACCCATCCTTGCCAAAGAAAGATGATGATGATGCACCGTGCCAACAAGCACCAGTCCCACCAACCCAATAGGCATCAAGGGTCCCTGTTATGTGACATTCCTAGACATGTCATCAGAAGATGAGTCTTCAAGCCAAGAGGTAATTAATTTTGAAACCAAACCCGAAACGGCTCTAATCCCATTTCAACATCTTAAGGAGCAACCTAAGTCTCCACCAAAAGAAGCAGTTGGGTCTAGTGGGATATCAGAAGAGGACATCACTCCCTTGAAGGAGTCGGATCTGTATCTAGAAGCAGTCCATGGGACCTTCATTCGTGAAGTAGAAGGTGAAAGGCAGTTAACCTTTGTGGATGCAGAAGGCATTGAACACCACTTGAAGGTGGGTAGCAGCCTCCCAGAAGAGGAGTTGTCAACCTTGTATAACTTGTTGAAAGAAAATTTGGACGTGTTTACATGGTCCTACAAAGACCTAAAAGGGATTGATCCCACAATATGTCAACATAATATTGACTTGGAGCCTGATGCCAAGCCAGTACGGCAATGACAGAGGCGAATGAACCCGAATTATTCCACATTGGTGAAAGCAAAGCTGCTGAAGCTTCTGGAAGCCGAGTTCATCTATCTAGTGGCAAATAGTGAATGGGTTTCACCCATCGTGGTTGTACCCAAAAAGAATGGCAAATTGCGAATATGTGTGGATTTCCGCAAGTTGAATTCCAAGACGAAGAAGGATCACTTTCCTATCCCTTTCACAGACCAACTATTGGACACAGTGGCAGGACATGAGCTTTATTCCCTTCTGGATGGATTCAGTGGATACAACCAAGTCCACATCGCAGAAGAAGACCAGTCCAAAACAACCTTTACCACAGAATGGGAGACCTACGCTTACCGAGTGATGCTGTTTGGGCTCTGCAATGCCCCTGCTACTTTCCAGCGAGTCATGATGGCCCCATTCCAAAATCATTTGCACGACTTTATTGAGGTATATTTGGATGACTTCTGTGTCTATAGTTTGATCCGTGAACCCTGGGAACACCTGGAACAATGCTTTGATCAATGCAGGGAGTATGGGATTTTCCTCAACCCTGACAAATGCATCTTTGGGGTCTCTTCTGGAGTTCTGTTGGGCCACATTGTCTTTGCACAAGGGATATCAACAGAACCTGCAAAGATCGAAAAGATCGCAGCTCTAAAAGCACCCACCAACCTCAAACAGTTGAGGGGATTCCTAGGCCATGTGGGTTACTACAGAAGGTTCATAGGCCATTTTGCAACAAAGGCAACCTCCTTGCACAAGCTTCTGAGGAAAGATGCAGAGTTTACTTGGACGGAAGAATGTGACAAAGCCTTCCACACTCTGAAGCAGTGTCTGATTGAGGCACCCATTCTTCAACCTCCTGATTAGATGAAAGAGTTCCATGTACACACTGATGCATCAATTGAAGATTTAGGTGCAGTTCTTTGCCAAAAGGGCTCCTCGAAGTTGGATCAACCGATCTATTATGCAAGCCGAAAAGTCATTGATAGGGAACGGAACTATACAGTGATAGAGCTGGAGTGCTTGGCCATGGTGTTTGCCCTAGAGAAGTTCTGCCATTACCTCCTATCTACCCACTTTAAATTTTATGTGGATCATGAGGCCCTATCCTTCCTGGTGAACAAAGCAGATGTGAAAGGACGAATGATGAGATGGCTCCTTCTATTTCAGGAGTTCGACTTTGAGGTGATTACTAAGCCTGTCATTCCCATGTTCTGGCTAATCATCTGTCGCGTATCCCACAAATTGCAGATGAGGAGCAGGATGGTCCAGACCTTCCTGATGCTTCCCTATTCTTGGTAGAAATTGTAACACCCTGGTATGCAGACATTGCCAATCTGCTAGCAACCCAACAGTACCCTCCTGGCATTTCTAGTCGGGAAAGGAAGAAGCTCATGCTAGAATCAACCCCCTACACCCTGCTAGGCGGTGCACTATACAAGAAAGGCAAAGATGAAGTGCTCAGAAGATGTGTTGCAGGAGATGAGATTGGGATTGTTTTGAAGGATTGCCATGATGAGCCATGTGGAGGTCACTTTGCAGGAGAAGCCACAGCCAGGAAGGCTCTGCTAGCAGGTTATTGGTGGCCTACCATTCATAAGGATGCCTATGATTACTGTAAAAGATGTGATGCTTGTCAGAGAATGGGGAGACCCACGAAGACAAGTGCCATGCCACTGCAGCCTATTCTTCCCTTAAAGCCGTTTGAAAAGTGGAGCATCGACTTCGTAGGCCCAATCGATCCTCCCACCAGAAGGAAACAGAACCGATACATCCTCGTATGTACGGATTATGTCACAAAGTGGTGTGAGGCTAAAGCCCTAAAGCGGGACAATGGTAACAGCGTGGCCTTGTTCATGTACGAGAATATCATCACCCATTTTGGCAGTCCCTTAGAGCTGGTAAGTGACAGAGATACTCATTTTCTTAACAAAGTCATGGAAGAGTTGACAGAGTTGTATAAGATCCGCCATCGCAAGTCCACTCCTTATTACCCCAGAGCCAACGGCCAAGTCGAAGTCACCAATCGCATCCTTTGCTTGATTCTGACAAGAACAATTGCCGCACATTGTCGTGATTGGGATGATCGACTTACAGAGGCCCTCTGGGCGTACAGAACCTCCCATAAAGCAGCAACAGGACAGACACCCTTCCAGCTAGTGTATGGTACAGAAGCAGTTTTCCTTATTGAACTGGAATTACCCTCTTTGAGAGTGGCTATCAAAGAGCATTTGGGGGACGATGATTCATTGCAACGCCATCTCCTGCACCTGAAATGTTTGGACGAAACTCGTAGGATGGCTCTACAGTGCATGGAATCCACGCAAACTCAACGTAAGGCTTACCATGACAGCTTCATTGTGAGAGCTTTCGCTCAATCGCCAAGATCCACGGACCGCTTATTGTTTCAAGCATTCCAAGCGAGCTCTAATGGCTATCTCTCACCTAGCCAACGCGCCGTCGATCCTACAAATGCAGTGAACTTACCTTGATGCTCGATCGAGTACCCTCCTCTCTCTTGCACTCCGGTAGCTCCACGATTCTAGATGCTAGCTCAAGCATCCTCAAGCCTCCTCCATCTCCAAGCTCCATCCTTCATAGCCGCGTGCGCAAGAGAAGAGAAGAGAAGAGAAGAGAAGTAGAGGAGAGGAGATGGTGAAGAGCTTCACCCTCTTGATCCCTCACTCTCACACACACTCACTCCCTCACACTCTCACACTCCCTCTCTCAAGAGCACACACAAGCAAGAAGGAGAGAAGAAGAGAGGAAGAAGAAGACTCGTTTTGCCACACACCAAAGAATGAGCTCTTCATTCACTTTTCAACCTCATATACAAAACCCTACTTCCCTTTTGGGCGGTCATCCCCTTTTCCCTTTTTTACATGGCCGGTCATAGCCTAGGCCCTGTTTTCCATTGTCCTTTTATCTTCCTCGTTTCCTTTTCACCGTCCTTCTACATTTACAAATTGCGTGGGTTAGAGCCCGACACTCTTTTACAAGATTTTAGGGTGTGCTTTTTTATTCAAAAATGCGCCTTTCCCTTTTTGTGTTTGCCTTGGACTTTTAAGGTTGTCCTTGCGCTTTTGGCCTTTTCTCCTTTTCTTTCTTCAGTCGGGCTACCTTTTTTCTGCCTTTGCCCTGCGTCTTTTCCACTTTCTTTTGCTTTCTTCGTGTTGGGGTTAACATTACCCCCCTCCTAGACGAGTGCCAGTCCCATGGCACTCATTGTCGTAGGGAGTAGGTGATAGCATGCACCGAAGACTTGGGGGACAAGGATGCCTGGGGCGTGTACTAGCGGTACACGTGGGGGTTTGTTGGGGATGCTGCCTAGGACGATTCTTGACGGGCTTGTTGGATGTTGAGGGGGCAATGAGCGTTGGGGGTTGATGAAGAACGAATGCCACTTGCGTTGTGGTCATCAACACCTGCAATTGAAAATCTCTCACGTGGTCTCTCCCTAAGGGTAGTGCTAATCTTCTGTATTGTGCACAAGACATATTTTATTAGTTTGGGAGACAGGTCGAACTCTAAGCAAGCTGAGAGTATTGTCTTGCACTTGAGGACCCAAACTGTGAATATAGTTCAGTGTAGGCATTATGTGAGTGCGGTGCTTGTGCGTACTTAGATATTACTTAGTTAGAAGACTGGTCGGCATGGGGCCTTGTAGAGCAAGGAGCTATGTTGGTGAAAAATGTGTTAATGAGAAGATGGAGTACAGTTTTGATGACGACTGCGTGGAGACGTCATTATGGGTGTTCCATTGTCGTTGAAGCTTTTTTTTTTTTTGCCACAATGAGGTGTGTACATGGAGGTAGCGGTACAAGGCATAATGGGAGTTCTACTCCTCATCATCCGAATGGTGGGTAAGGGTGGGTGGGGGGCGGGGGGCCTTGTTAAGGAATTTTCGGCTTAGCAAGTAGCCCTTAATGTGGAGGCGGGTTTTGAGGGTGGTGGTAGAGAGAAAGGGGTGGTTGCACTAGGTGAATTTGCTGTCATTCATGTCTTCCAGCAGTGCACCACAGAAGGATGGCAAAAGAGCAGCACACATCATGAGACCAGTCATGGTGGTGCTGTCTATGGCATTGGGGTCAAAATAGAGGGGTGAAAGGTGGTGTTCTTGGGGCACGGGTTCTTGGTGTACTAGGATCCTAATTAACCTAAGATAGTTACAGGTGGTGATGAATGCTGGGTCGGGGCAAGAGGTGAATTCGTTAAGGAATTTATCTATAGAGTTGTACAAGTCGGGAAGGGTGAAGAGAAGAGCGTTCCTATGGGAAGTGGTATTGGCATTATAAATGACAAGGAAGTCGAACCTGCCTTGGATGGACGGGTTGAAGTCCACTCCTACCCTTCGAGGATACGGCATAAAGGTGGGGTCGTTCCTCTTTGAAGGGAGGGTGTTGCAAAATGCCATCCATGCTTTCAGGTTGATGTAAAAAATGTGCCTCCTCCAGAT
This sequence comes from Lygodium microphyllum, assembly GCF_053477565.2. Classification (NCBI taxonomy): domain Eukaryota; kingdom Viridiplantae; phylum Streptophyta; class Polypodiopsida; order Schizaeales; family Lygodiaceae; genus Lygodium; species Lygodium microphyllum. The sequence continues at coordinate 85,576,894 of NC_141138.1, read as the reverse complement.
GGGTTGGAAATTATAGCCTTCCACTGTGCGAGGTACCTGGAGGACTTTGTCTTGCCAAAATTCGCGGTCCTCGGCTCCCCAAGCAGTTGGGTGGGCCTCACACTCTGCTAACCATTTAGCCTTGAGCCTGGCCCCCATGGCAATGACATCCTCCACTAATTGAATGGGCAACACCCTATTCAAGGCGGTGGGAAACTCGAAGCGTAGATCGAAGGGGTCTCGGCTATACTCCTGCTGTTCCCAGATAATCATTTCGGCACGGTATTCAGCTGGGGAGTCTTGGGTGCATAGTGGAAGAGGGGCAGGCTGTTTTTGGACAGGTTTGGCCTTCAGCTTTCTTCTTGCCTTCTCCACCATCTCCTTTCTTCGGTTGGTGTGGGCTGCTCTTCGCTCGACAGATGTGTCAGGGGGTGGCACTTCGGTTTGTTGTGGTTGAGGGGGTGGTGGGACATATTCCTCGTCCTAAGGCCCCAGGTCAAGCTCCGATTCACCCCCTCCTGCTTGCTCGTCCTCGTGTGTTTTCTCCTCAGTGAACCCAAGGTCTTCCATCTCCTGTGCCGTCAGTCCTACTTGTGCCAGATATTTTCTCTGTTCTTCTAGGCTCTGCGGCGGGCCTCCTAGCTGCAGCGGTACGTGCAGGCCCGCAGTGAGGGCTCTGCACGCAATGGTTAGCTTTTTGTGCAGCAGCTGATCATTGGCTTCATTTGCTTCTGATTGGGTGGCATGGAGCAACGTGTTGATAAAAGTGAGCTGCTAAGCTATCATAGAGAGCTGGGCTGCCTCTGCCTGGTTTTCAGCCAGCACCCTGTCCCCTTCGGCCTTGGCTAGCCGGCGTGCTAAATCCCATACTCTCTGCTCGTTATGATTGGACCATTCTTTTGCCCTTCTCTCCATATCTTCCAGGCTTTCCCCCTGATGGAGGGTCATTGCCATAAATTGTTGTTGCCGGGCTTTGAGCTCATGGTGCAGGCAGGACTGCTCTTGATGTTCCTCCGCGATCTGTGCATTGAGTTGGTCCAGCTTTGCCTGCAACTTGCGCACCTGTTCTGCCCTTAACTGATCCAACTCTGTAGCCTCCTGTCTAATTTTCTCAAGCTGACTTTGCGCCTCCAGGTTGGCTGTAGATAACTAGTCATTCTTGCATTGAAGGTGGGTAGTTGTCTCCCTCTCCCTGGTGAGACGCTCCATTAGGATTTTCCTTCTTCCCTCCCAAGTAGCATCGCGCTCCTTCAGGGCTCTTAGCTCCTCTGCCTCCTTAGAGTTGGCCTCCTCCCTAAGCACGGTGATTTCCTTTTGATATTCTGTTATCTTCTTCACTCTGTCCAGCTAGAGGGCGGCTTGTGATTCACGTTCCGCTGCCAGCTCCTCCACCGCTATCCTCCTTTCTTGCCTGGCCGTTTGCAATTGTGCGAGCAACTCCTTCACGTAGTCATCGTAGTGGCCTGCTGGAGGTAGGGAGTGGGACATGGTTGTAGTGGTGGCAATCTCTTCCACTTTTTGTCTTTTCACTTTCGGCCCTGGCTCCAGCTCGGCCATTGTTGCCCTTTTGGCACCGAAAACCGGGGTGGCCCCAGCCGCTTCCCTTGCCAACTCCCTTTCCACCAAAAATTGCAACCAGGCGACCACGTTGCTTTCATCGATTTTTGGGGTGTGCCCCTGGGTGGCTGTGGTAGGGGGTGTCACAATGAGGGGGGTGGCTTGCATGGGTGGCATGAGGAGAGGGGAGACTGGCCTGACTGGGTCTTTTCCTTTCCCTTCTGTAGGAGGCAGGTGCACAGTTTCCGGCACACCAGTGCTGGGACCGGGTGCTTCAGGTTGGTATGGACTTCCTGCTCCTTCCACGTCTTTTCTTCGCTGTTCCTCGATGGAGTGACGGGTCGCTAGCTCTAATTCTTCTTCTTTCCTCCTTCTCAGCTCCTCCTCAGCCCTTTGTCTTCTTTCCTCCTCTTCCTTTACCGACTCTCTTTGGGCCCATTCGAGATCTTCCTTCTGTTTTCTCCTTTGCTCCTCCTCTCTTTTTCCGTGCAGGGCTTTAGTCCGTTGCTCCGCCTTCCTTTTTGGTGCAGCCTGGGGTTCTCCCTCCTCGTCAGTGTCCGTTTCTGTTTCATCAGACTGCTCTTCCGCCTGAGGCTGGGACTGCGACGGCGATTCGCCACCTTTCTCGTCATCCCCCTGTTTGTCTTCTCCTGCTCGTCCCTGCCCTATTACCTCGTGGATGATCGCGGTGAGGGCACCTCCAAAACCTATGGTGGAGGCCTTGGAGGATGAGGCTTTGCGGGTTGATCGGGGTGAAGGGGATTCTCCTGCTACGGCCCTTCCTCCTGTTGCCAGGGCCTTTGCCGAGGCCTCAATTGTCTTTCTTACGAACCCGTTGAGGTTCACCTCATCCAGTGCTTGAGTAACGATGCCTTCGAGTAGAGGCACATTGATTCTGGACATGATGCTATTGTACCACTGACTCGAAAATAGGGTATGCATCATTTTCGCTTGCAGTTGAATCTCTTGATCAGGGATGTGTGCCAGGTTGACTCCATCGTTGGTGTGGACCTTCACTTTGTCCATTCCCAACATGGCATAGACGTCCCTTTTTTGTTTCTTCTCCACCTTGTTCGGAAGCCCTAGTGCCCTTTCTATTAGTTTGGGGGTCAGTTCGTATCTGGTGGCTTCCCTGTCCCGCACCGTGATGGTGCCCCTGTTTTTGTTGAAGGTGCGCAGGAACTCAGCGCATAGGGTGTAGTTTATCCTCTGGCCCACTGCGTCTAGGTACCTTTTTAAGTGGCATTGCTCTATAATCCGTCGTACCGCTGGTTCCTCAATAACCACGTCTTCCAAGTTGAATATGTGGCGGAACTTCAGTTGATTGAACGCTCTGGTTTCCACAGTGAGGCCATACCGCACCTCTTCTTCCTCCGAGAAGGGGAGTTTGGCAGCTTTGTCTTGACCTGCCATGGTTGCCACCTGTACATTCAGTCAATTAACTTTTTAGTATTTTTGGCAACCAATTTGCTGGACAACCATAGTCATAGCAGATTTTAACGTTCATAACTGTAGTTTTTCCTTTCAAACTTCTATCACCTATTTTTGTATGGCATTTCAATTTTGAGCCTTTTCATGCTTGGTTTACTTTTTAGTTTTAACTTTCATGCTTGGTTTACTTTTTAGTTTTAACCCCGTTTACTACCCCATCCCCCTCGTGGAAAAGAAAAATCCGTCCCAGGATTGGAGGTTGTGGGCCCAAGGCGTTCATGTTTATTAGTGGAGGAGCCAATCGTAGAAGTTGGGGTTATATTCCAAGTGTGCAGTGCAGTCCAGGTCACAGGGTCGGATGCCTACATGGGTGATGTATGTGAGGACATCTGTGAGCAAATAACCGAAGTTGACCCGACTTGCGATATGGAGCTCTTCTTCTATCAAGATGCGGTCGAGATAGGGGTGCCCTAAGATATGATCGCGACCTCGAAGAGTGGTTAACACTCGATACGAGGTAGGCACGACGTATGTGGGATCATACTCGGCCGTTTTGATGGCTCGGCGTTGTTCGGTGTTGGTCATTATGCGGCATCCATCAACTTCCCATTTCAATCTAAGGGCGTACCATTGCTTCAAGAAGGGTGATTCCGTGTCCGCCAGGTGGGACAACCTTGCTGTCTCTTGGCTAGTGATGTCGGACGTCGTGTGTGGGTCAAATGATGGGATGAGGCGTTGCTTAATGGCTTGCTCTTTGGAGACCTCGCGAGCGAGCAGCTCAGCGGAGAGCGAGAAGCTTGTGCAAAGGCGAATTCAAAAGTCTCCCAAGAGTAAGGCATATTGCGCACGTCAGTTGCAAGGGGTTCCACTAATAGTCCCAAGTCCAAGCGGTCATAGCTGAGGGCCAGTGCAACAAAGGTGGCATCGAGCTGTTTGATGCAGTCCACCACATCATCCCCCGTGTCCTCTGCAAGGTCAGCGGCCAGCATTAGGAATGAATTCCGTTCATAGGAAGGCTTAAGGCCGGCGGGTGGTTGGGGTTTGCTGGGGCTGGAGGTTCTGACAGTACAGAGCTGCAGCAGCTGGGGGCTTGTTTGAGTCGGCAACCCGGCGGATGGGTCGGGTTTGATCTTAGGGGCTATGCTACTGCGGTCAGCGAGGTTGCTGAGCTGCGGGTTGGGTTGGTTGGGTAATGCCTCCTGTGGTGATGGCCATTGCTTGGGTCGTTGGGCGTGTGTGACGCCCGTGGGTTGACTCGCAGAGGAGTCAGATGACTGGGGTGGGCCCTACGATTCGTGGTCTTGAGGTGTCGGGGGACAAGACCTTGAGGTTGACATAGAACTAGGGCCTGTGATAGTTGGGATTTTGGGGATCCACAGCGAGGCATTCCCCTCATAGTAGCCTTGTGCATACAGGAGGACTTTAGGGACCCATATTTGTTTAATCACGCGGCGCTTGCGATGATGGTATCTTGGTTTCCTAGGTTTAGGTTTGTAGGTGTTCTGCAGACACGCGTGTCTGGTTCTAGGTAGGTCTCGAGGCTTCTTAGGCACCCATTGCAAGCGAGTCTGTTGGGGTTCTGCTTTGGGTGCGGTGGGCCTCGGTGCGTGGGGATCTAGGTGTGGTAGATATGCATGGCCCCCCTCCTTAGTCCTAGGTGCGGCTGTTTCTATCGGTGGCCCCGTGAGTGGTGATGGGGTTACGAGGCCCTTGCTGAAAGTCGTGATAATAGGCACGCTCCCGATTGTTAGGTGGATGTGTTGCGACTCATAATCAACATTGCAACGGGTCTGCTTTTTAAAAGTGCGCCCGAGCAATGACTCTGTGCTTGCATCCCTGGCATTGGGTAAGACATAAAACAGCATGGGAATAGTTTCAGTCTCGATAGAAACGACAACTCTGCACGTGCCAAGGATCGGGTAGGATTGGGCCCCATATGGGTTCAATTTGGCTGTTGTGGGATGAAGTATTGGTGCACCAAGTTGGGTCCAATGCTCATGCGTCAAAATGTTAAAATCCTCCCCCTCGTCAATCAAGGCGTTGAAGGAGCACGTCTGCTTGGCCGTGACCGTGATGCGAAGGTAGGCGGGTTCTATAGGCTCCTCCTCATTCTCGCAGATTTTCGTAAGTGTGGCTACTCATATTTTGACGGGCGGTTCCACCATTGGTGGTTCATGCAGCGGATGAGTGGGCGGATAGTACTTCTTGATTCGACTACCATTGAAGAAGCCCATTTCCTCACCATCTAGTGTTTCCAGCTCAACATTACCAGTTCGGCTGATTGTGCGGACCTTGAAGGGTCCGAGACCTCTGAATTTCATCTTTTGCTTATGTTCTTTAACTGAGTAGAGGACACTAGGTCACCCTACTCAAACTCTCGTTGCTTGACATGTTTGTCAAACCAGCTTTTGCGTTTGGCTTTCTCACAGATAAGTGCGTGGGTGGCTAGGAGACGAGGTGTTCTAGCTCAACCAAGCATTGCGTCCATGCTTCCTTCCCTTCCCATCGTTCTTGGAGTGCTATCCTCAGGCTAGGGACGAAGAATTCTAATGGGAGAATAGCTTCAGTCCCATAGGTTAGCCTAAAAGGCGTTTGACCGATGGCCGTCTTATAAGCTGTTCGGTAGGCCCACAAGGCTGCCATCAACTTGTTATCCCAGTCACTTTGTGAGGCTGAGACTACTTTGGTTAGGACAGTGATGAGAATTTTGTTGGTTGATTCAGCCTGGCCATTAGCCTGAGGGTAGTATGGTGAGGATTTGCGATGGATGATGAGAAAGGTGGATAGGAGATGGGCTATCACTTTGTTGATGAAGTGCGTTCCCTGGTCGCTAACCAGTTCGATGGGGCAACCAAAACGCTAGATTACTTGCTCCCATAAAAACTTGGCAGTCATCCTAGTGTCGTTTTTCCGTGTGGCTCTCGCCTCCGCCCATTTGGTGAGGTAATCCGTGGCCACCACGATGTATTTAGCTTGTGAATATTGTGCCGCGGGGCTGATGGGTCCTATGAAGTCAATCCCCCATTTTTCGAAGGGTTGGCGAGAGATAACAGGGGTTAACTCCATCTGATCTTTACGAACCGGGACCTTTGTCCGTTGGCACTCGTCACACAATGCTTGACAAATTGTGTGGCATTGCGGAAGAGTGTGGGCCACCATAGCTGGGACTACAACACCTTTCGTGCCGTAGTGTCCCCGCTGAAGTGTCCTCCTGCAATACCGTTGTGCGCCTCTGAGAGTACATCGTGCATCTCATGCTCACACACGCATCTACGTAGCAATCCGTCTTGCCCCAACCTATAGAGCTGGCCTGCGATAAGCTGATAGGGCTGGATTTTCAGGATTAAGTGCCTAAGCCGTGCCCATTCTATTGGTCGTTCGGGCAGTGCATGCTCGAGCACTTGGACTATGTCGTCTGCCCAGTATGGTGTCAGATCGGCCCTGAATAGGTCTCTTTCGCTGGACACATGGAATAAGTGGTTGTTTGGTAACTCGTCCACGATGCCTTGTCCAACAGCTTCTCCTGTGGGTATACGGGACAGATGGTCAGCCATGTAATGTTGTTTTCCCTTCCGCACCACCACTAAGAAGTCGAACTCTAGGAGCAGGAGAAGCCATCGAGCTATACGTCCTGTAGCACAAGGTTTGTTGACTAAATAGAGCAGGGCTTGATGGTCTACGAAGAAGGTGAAGGGGGTGGCTAGTAGGTAATGCCGGAACTTCTTCACGGCGAATACCATGGCTAATCCCTCCCTTTCCATTGTCGAATAATTCATCTCTGTCTCAATGAGTTGCCTGCTAGCAAAACTCACTGGGTAATCTAAGTTATGCTCACCAGGTTGGCACAGCACTGCCCCCATGGCAAACTTAGAGGCGTCGATGTGTACGTGAAAAGTCATAGTTCAATCTGGGGCTCGTAGGATAGGTGCCGTTGTTAGGGATTTTTTCAGTTTCTCGTAGGCTCGTTGGCATGCTTCAGTCCACTCGAAGACAATTAGCAGTTTGTACAATGGCCTAGTGATCAACGCGTAGTTCAGTACAAACCGCCGATAGTATCCGATGTGACCTAAGAAGCATTGCACTCCCCTGTAATTACTTGGGGGTGGAAGGTCCACGATGACCTTGACCTTCGAGAAGTCCGTGGCAATGCCATTCTTGGACACCACGTGTCCCAAGATGCATCCATGCTTCACCCAAAACTGACATTTCAGGGGGTTGAGGGAGAGACGGTATAAGCGACACCGTTCAAAGACCGCGCGGAGTTTTTCGAGATGTTGGGTCCAAGCTGAATGGACACACAAGTCATCGACAAAGACCTCTAACTCCTTGCGAAGCATGTCCTTGAATATGGTGCACATGAGGCGTTGAAAGGTGGCGGGGGCATTGGTTAGCCCAAAGGGCATGACTACGTATGCAAAGATGCCCCACTCAGTGGCGAAGGCGGTCTTGTGCCTATCTACAGGATGCACTTGCACCTAATTGTACCCCGAGAAGCCATCCCGGAAACTGTAGGCTTCCTTACCTGCCACCCTCTCAAGCATGTGCTCGGTGTACAGTAAGGGGTAGTTGTCTCTCTTTTTAGCGGCGTTCACTTTCTTATAATTGACGCACACTCGAATCTTGCCATTTTTCTTCATCACAATGACTATGGGTGACACCCAGTCTGTGTGCTCAATTTTGTAAATGAATCCAGCTCTCATTAGCTTGTCAATTTCCTCCTTGACAGCATGAGCGTGCTTTGGATTCATGGGGTATGGTCACTGCTTGACCGGTGTTGCATCCATTGTCATGGGTATGTTGTGAGTCACAACACTCGGATCTACCCATCGTAGCTCATCTAAAGACCAAGCCAATACGTCCCGGTACTCCCGCAAAATAGTGACAAGACTGGACTCTTCTTCCATGGTCAAGTCCTCGACAATGAACACTGGTCGGGGTACTTCCCCTTCCAAGGCTAGGTTTACCTCCTTGACCTTGACTGGCCCTTCAATTGGTTCTCGGGTTTGCCCTTGGCGCTTGGCACTTAGCAGAACCACCACCCTGTCCCCTCTTTTGAATTTCGAAAAGTGCTTAGGGAGGTCTTGTGGCTTCCTTTGTTCCTCTAATCGCGCATCGTTGGGACGCTTAGGCTTATTCTGCCATAACCGTCTGCGCCTCAGGTGGACAGGTAAGTCTCCCTTGGTGCGTCTGGTCATGGGTGGCCTAGGGATTTCAGGGTCACCATCTGAAGTAACTTCAGATTTAGAGTCGAATTCCCCATTTTCACTAGAGGAGGTGGTCTCCCCTGGCGGCTGCAGTTCGAATGGCGATTCGATTTTAAGAATTGCTGCCATTCCTAGTTGGGCCAGGCCGGCTTGCTCAAAATCCACAGCTTCCATCTGTTCCAACCAAGCACGATCGCATTTCGTACATATGACTCTTTGGTCCACTCTAAGGGCCAGTCTCGTCTGCGGCTTAGCATCTGCCCGGATTTGCTCAATTTCTTGCCCTTCGGTGTCGTATTCTACGGTGTCCACCTCACCCTCACTTCCTTCATTGAAGGATTGGCAATCTTCGTATTCGTCACAGGAATCTGCATCGCTAGACTGCTCGTCGTCCTCCAAGGCCTGCTATGCCTCGTCCTGTTGGTCGGGAACCAACGCCCAGTTATACCTGAGGTTCAATTCATGTACCTTGGTCCACTTCCACTCGGGTTCTCCCAAGAGGTCTTGGAGAGGCTTGAGATTGGCGGCTGCGTTGCATGCCAGTCGGTCCGTTAAGTGCCCCAATATTCCCTGGAGTTCTCTCTTGTTGGTGGGCACTTGGAAAGTGGGATAGCAGCCTCGCAGACTTAGGTTGGGGCAGTGATAGTGGCGTGCTCATGCTGGAGAGATCATCAATCTCATCCTCCGTGATGGGTTCAACATCCTTGAGGTGCTGTTCAGCCTCCCTCACCCATTCCTTCACCTTTTCTATGGCTTCCAATTGCCGCTTGGGGTGTGGGTATATCCCTACCTTAGCACTTCCCTTTTGGGCTGTTTTAGGGGCTGAAGTCTCTGCCTCTGCGTCCAAGACTTTCTTCCCCTGGGGTAAGGTTGTAACGCTGTCGGTTTTTAGTGCGACCTTAGCCTCTAATCTCTTCTTTTTCCGCCTACGGCTCTTCTTTCCTACTGAGGTCGCGTCAAGATTGCTAGGTCCTGGCAGAGAGACGCTGGCCTGCTTCGTTTGTGCTCGGGTCATAACTCGCAAGGGAATAGGTGTGGCCTCCCCATCAGGGTTTTCAACACCAAATGGCCCCAGCGGGACGGATGGCAAATTAGCTGAACCAGAAGGCGACTTCCGTTTTGGGCAGTCTATGAAAAGATGGGTGATTCTGCACTCTGCGCACCTTTGGTCAGCTTTGTCCCTACTTTGCTACTCTCTTTCTGGGCAGCGTGATGAGACGTGACCGGGATGTCCACAAGTCCAACAAGTGACCGGATCCTGTGACTGCCCTCCTAGGCCTCTACCCCGTCCTCGTCCTAATGCCATCACTGGCACAGGTTGGTAATCCATGAGGATTGCATTGCCCTTGTTGTCATGCGAGACACAAGGGTATATGTAGGTTTCTTCGTCACTGGGCTCCTCTACGTAGTGTATGGGAGCATCGCTTAGTGGGTGGGTCACATAGGGACCAGGCGGTCTAAGAATACCCGTAGGATCTATGTCCAGCCTAGGGACTGCTGGTTTCATATCGTTAGGCGCTGGTAGGGCTAGGGGGGCTCCCCTTCCGAAGAATGGCTGTGGCCTGTTAGCTGGGTAAAGCTAGTCGTAGGGTTGCGTGTATGGTAGTCTTTGTGGTAGTCTACAGTGTGCGGCATTGTGGCCGAACCTACCACAGTTAGCACAGGGTCTTGACCTAGGGTCTTGACCTAGGGTCCTGACACTCTGCTGGCAGGTGGTTTCCTCCACAGTACATGCACTGGACGTGCGGACGCATCGGTCGCCTCAACATGTCTTGTATTTTGGCCAACTTCGTCTTGACCTCGGCCAAGCCGTGGTCCGTCTCGGTGGCCTTTCCCTTATCTTGGGATGATGCGTTTGATCGCTCGCTAGAGGTTGGCGTTCGCTCTAAACTCAGTGGGTTAATTTCTTCTAGGTTTGAGCTCCTGGAGCTCCGCTCTTTTAGCTGGTCATCAACCCTAATGGCTTCCTCAAAAACCCTAGCCACCACGTCTCATTGCAAGCTTGAGTTGCCTGCTAGTGCCTTGTACAATTCCTCATCCCAAATCCCGCTGATGAATATGATCGACACTGCCCTGTCAGTCGGCCTTTCGCCTAAGGGGATTCTCTTAAGGAGGCTTCTCACGTGGGTCACATAGTCGCGGATACCCTCCTTCTCCTTTTGCTTGACATTCATCAGGCGTACTAGCAGGTTGTCAGAGTATCCGGGTTCGGCAAACCTCTTGACAAAAAGGTCCTTGAGGTTATTGAAGTTGGCTCGTTCTATGGCGTCTAGGCTCGTGTACCACCTCCTACCCTTATCACTTAAGCAAAGTCCGAATGCTTGCGAACGTTGGGCCTGGTCGTTGAGGCCATTGGCTTCGCAGACTTGCTCAAACTGCTCGACAAAGCTATACAGGTCGTCTGGTGGCTGGTACTTGTCGAGTTGCTTGGCGACAATAGGTATTTTGGCTTGGTTCTTTGAGCCCTCATTTGCCCCCAGCCCTGCAAGTAGCGAGGTTGCTAGCGCAGTGGCATTCTGTTCTACCGCGGTGTTATCGAGCAGCCGTTTCATGAGGAGCTCGCCCAGCGTCAGGTCTTCCTTTAGTGCTCTTTCCTGGTCTGTGCGGTTTCGGCTAGCCAAGTTCAGCACTCGTTGCACCTCATGCAGCTCCATGATTTGCCTTAGGCTCTTGGCTTGTTGGTCCCTATTGTACTCGGCTATGCCCTGCAATGCCTTGCGGGCTAGCCGCCTCTCCTCCTCTAGGTCTGCAATGATTACCTCTGCCGTCCTGCCACGGTGTTCGTACCTGGCATGCGCATCATAACTGCTCACTATTTGTTGTATGGCGTCTGGAAATGCGCTAACATCTAGCTCCCCTGTAAACCGATGATCTGAGCCTCCCTCTATCATGGTTGAATTCTTGCGCCTGGTCGTAAGTCAGATCCTTGTCGTTGACGCTCCTTGCTTGATCCTACCCTGCGCTCCGCGCGTTTGCATACACCTTGGGTCTTCTCCTATTGGTGGGTTTTTTGGGCAATTTATCTGAGTGAGTTCTTTTTAATTTTTGAATGCAGCGCTCAACTTATGGTCACTCGTGAGTGTGTTGTTCCTCGTGCACTTGTGCTCAATCAGGCTTTCGACTTTCCTAAGTGTACTTCAAGTGCAGAAACTCAACCCGAGTGCTGTGAGTGATTCCTCGACGTCTCACTCACTCTTGCTCGTTTTGGGCCTGACAGGCTTTGCTACTCTAGTTCTGGCCGCTCTACGGGTCCCAGGGTCCTATGCTGCTTCCTGTCGCTCACGTGGGGGTGGGTCGCTGGGGGAGTGCCCCAGTGTGTCCCTGGATGGGTTAGGTTTTGTTTTGGTTTGACTCTGGGAATCGGACGTTTGATTTAACAGTGGTCCGATTTACCAGTGGTCCGATTGTGGGAATCGGACCAGGTATATCAGGGCTGAGTGGTAGTCTTAAGGTCCGCATGTCTGATTCTCAAGAATCGGACGGGCGAGGAATCGGCCAAGAGGGTCCGATTCTGGGCGGTTCGATTTTGGGCGATTGGTCCGATCGGACCGGGTAGTCCGATTCCTAGTGGTCCGATTATGGATGGGTCCGATTCTGGGAATCGGACCGGATAGGTGGTCCGATTGGTGATGTGTATTACTTCGTCCGATCGGGCAGGGTGGGTCTGAGTGAGAGCATCCGAGTGGTCCGATTGTCCGATTCGGACAGGTCCGAGCGTCCGATTCTTAAAATCGGACGGGTTGGTCTGAGTGCCACGTGGCACGTCCGATCGGACTAGTTGGTCCGATCCTAGTAGTCGGACAGATTGTTCCGATCGGACAGTCGTCCCAGTGTCCGATTTTGGGAATCGGACACTGGGTCGGACTTCCGATTCCGCCGGTCCGATGAGCTTGCGCACACGGATTTGCTCGATTTTCTCAAGATGTTTTATCCTATTGACCATGCGATTAACTAGCGACGGAGTTGAAGTGGTGCAGAGGAGATCGGTTACCTGGGAGTCGTCGAATGCGATGTCCTCCGTGCCCTGGTTGATCAGACGGCTGCCAAGCTTGCTCACTCTCTCACTCTCTATCTCTCTCGCTCTCCGTTGGTTGGAAATGGGGTTCTCTTGCCCTCCCAGAGTTTATACCCTGCTAGTTCTGCCCTGAACACTACAGATTCCTTCCCTGGCATTTCCTATGCAGTTACCTTTACATTTACTCCATTTTTCCTTTCGTTTCCTATGGTTTTCCCCCTGTTTCACACCAGTAGCCCTCTGCCTCTTCGTGTGTGATTTCCTACTGCTAATCTATCCTAAACACAACCTGAATCGAAAGCAAAACACCGAACTAGTTTCTCCATGTTTTCCAATCATTAACAACCAGATTATTCTAAAATACTTACATGTTCTGAAGATCGAAAACACCCGACTTCCTACCTATCTCAAGCTCCGTTTCGAGGATGAATACCCTACTTCGATGCTCGATATGAGGCGTGCAAGTGCTTAAGCTTGAATCCGTTGGTCCCGGCAACGGAACCAAAATGTGGGAGCTTTCGCTCAACCACCAAGACCCACGGACAGCTTATTGTTTCAAGCGTTCCAAGCGAGCTCTAATGGCTATCTCTCACCTAGCCGTCGCGCCGTCAATCCTACAAATGCAGTAAACTTACCTTAATGCTCGATCGAGTACCCTCCTCTCTCTTGCACTCCGATAGCTCCACGATTCTAGATGCTAGCTCAAGCATCCTCAAGCCTCCTCCATCTCCAAGCTCCATCCTCCATAGCCGCGCTCGCAAGAGAAGAGAAGAGAAGAGAAGAGAAGAGAAGTAGAGGAGAGGAGATGGTGAAGAGCTTCACCCTCTTGATCCCTCACTCTCACACACACTCACTCCCTCACACTCTCACACTCCCTCTCTCAAGAGCACACACAAGCAAGAAGGAGAGAAGAAGAGAGGAAGAAGAAGACTCGTTTTGCCACACAACAAAGAATGAGCTCTTCATTCACTTTTCAACCTTATATACAAACCCTACTTCCCTTTTGGGTGGTCATCCCCTTTTCCCTTTTTTACATGGCCGGTCATAGCCTAGGCCCTATTTTCCATTGTCCTTTTATCTTTCTCGTTTCCTTTTCACCGTCCTTCTACATTTACAAATTGCACGGGTGAGAGCCCGGCACTCTTTTACAAGATTTTAGGGTGCGTTTTTTTATTTAAAAATACGCCTTTCCCTTTTTGTGTTTGCCTTGGACTTTTAAGGTTGTCCTTGCGCTTTTGGCCTTTTCTCATTTTCTTTCTTCAGTCGGGCTACCTTTTTTCTGCCTTTGCCCTATGTCTTTTCCACTTTCTTTTGCTTTCTTCGTGTTGGGGTTAACATTCATCAAGCACAAGGTGTTCAAAGAAGGTGATTTGGTCCTAGCCTATGATTCACGATTTGGCAAGTTTCCTAGCAAGCTCCAACAACGGTGGATGGGTCCATATAAGGTACTTGCCGTCAACCCTAATGGCTCTGTCCAAGTGTAGACCGTTGATGCCTCTGATGATCCCTTCGTGATCAATGGATATCGCCTGAAGAAGTACTTTCCTCCTTGGGGATCTTGACAATCATGGTCACTTGATCCTTTTCCCCATTGGTGTGGCACTGTACTTCTTATGATGCTACTTCTGATAGCCGTTCTTCAGCCACTCTTGATGAGTTGGACACAACCCTCTGTCCCCTCAAACCCCCCTTCCAGTCGTGATCTCTTATCCTCTATTTTCCACTAGCGACAGTGGTAAGGTTGGTTCTGATACATGGTCTTTCTACCATTCCCTTGTTTAATTTGAAGATTTAAAAAAAAACAAAAAAAAAGAAAAAAATACATATCGGTCATGGGAGAAAAGGACTTAGGTCCCTGTCATGCCGACCTATTCTTCGAGAAAAGGTGGAAACACCCTCGGGAATAGGGGAAAACAAAAAAAAGAGAAAAAAAAGAAAAAAGAAAACAAGATAAGAAAAACAAATCTGTTATGAGAGAAAAGGAAGTAGTTCCCTGTCATAGTAGGCCTCGTTCCAAGAAAAGGTGGCAAACACCCTTGGGCGGGAAGCTGGCTGTGGAAAAGGTGGCAACACCCAACAGTCCAAAAAGCGGATTCATTAATTGATATCCCCAGGATCCAATTCCGAAGCTGCTTCCCTTGGTACGCTGTGTCCTGGGTATTTCTGCAGAGTGCCTACCTGTTCTCTAGCAGATGACATGTCCTATCCAACACAACATTCGATTTGATGGCTACCTCCCTGGGTACGCCTCTTCAACAACTGACGGCGCGATCTTCATCGACAAACAATCAAGTGATGTGAGCTTTCATCCTAACCGGATGGGGAAGTGAGTATGGTTGCCCTCTATATTTTTCAACAGAGTGTGAGACAGAGGATGGGGCAAGTGACTAGTCTTTTCCCTTCAAATCAAATGAGAGGTGAGTAGTGTGAATGAAGTGTTGCACGGACGGGATGGGCCTCTCAATGCACAAAGCACAATTTGTTTTTGTGCACTGCACTATAAGGCTCCCTAGCCTTCCTTCTCGCATCGTATGCCGGCACAGGGCGGGATGCACAGTTGCACCATCAAATGCGGACAAGGCATACAACCCTTGCACAAGTGACCGTGAGGATTACATCAATGGGTTTCAGGATATGGTTGCCCTCCTGTATCTATCAAGAGAGCGTGAGACAGAGGGTGGGCTGAGTGTGACTGGAGTGTCTTCAATCAATTACTGAGAGGTGAGATTGAGGGACGTTACGACACTTAGAGTTAGGTATGTTCCCGTTTCCCTATGCACCCACGGGATGGGTCTTTGCCGTCAACACAGGACACATCACCCTGTTCTGTACACTGCACTCTAAGGCTCCCTTGCCTTCCTCCTTACACTTATGCCAGATGGGTTCGACGCATTACTGCACCATCAACTGTGCACTTTGGCCATTCTCCTGTCGATTTCTAAACCAGGTATGAGATATGGGTGTCAATCATTCTTCCTCGAGTGATATTAGTCATGGGGCGAGTGACAGTTCTTTCATTCCATTTGAGTGACTGTGAGTTGAGTGCAACATCCCTCATCATCGATAAATTTCATGCGATTCCTTTAATCAACTACCATCCTGGGTGCTGCCGCGTGGCCCCTGCCATGACGGACGTGTGCCGAGAAGATGCCTTGGTACCTCCAGCAGCCGACAACAACACAGGACGTGCCATCGACACTCAACCTTGCTTCTTGACAAAATGGGCCAAGTTTTTCTAACCTTACAACTTTTGTTTCTCAGTGACGTTCATGTTTTAAGTGTGGGGACGTTAGTGGATGGTCTGTGGCGTGGTCCTAGGTCCTTGTTGCTCGGTTACCCCTGTCCGTTAAAGTCTTAAGTGTGGGGACGCGTCCCTGCGCGTCTACATTGCATACCCTTCTGCATATGCCTCAACCTGCTAATGCCTCTATGCCATGCCTTGCTGTTACCCTAATGGGGTCCCTTCCCACCCAACCGTTCATGTTCCACCCACCCTTGGGGCTGTTCCCTTGCAGTTTTCCTTCATTCCCTACTTTTGAGGTCCTGCCATGTGAACGCACCCTACGTTCACCGAAGTCCAAAACCAACCTTATAGCCCTGTTCCTCCCTCTGAACTGACCATTTTTTCTTTTTACCTACCCCTGTTCCGGTACACGGTTTTTGAGTTATTAATTTTTGAAGTATTTTGCGCAAATTAGCCGGTTTTCCATATGAACGCGCTTTTTTGGCTTCGGAACCGTGATCTGACGTCATAGCCCTGCCAATCAACCACTTTTCCCCTGAAATTTTTCCTTTTTACTCCGAGTCATTCCGATGCACGGTTTGTCCAATATTAATTTTCCAGGCTTTTTAAGACTTTTTCATGCGTCTTTTTGACATTTTTCCATTTGAACCTGCCCTGTTTGCATCGGAATTCCAATTTGATTTGACAGCCGTGTCTCCCGTGTCTTCCCCCACCTTTTTCCTCCCCCCTCTTTCGCCTTCTGGATTTATTATTATTAATTTTTAAATGAGTTTTCGGGCGTATTTTTGGAGTTTTTTGCATGTGAACCCCTCCTACTTCCACCGGAACTGCGGTTTAACGTGGCAGCCCTGTGTCACCCCTTCCTGTGGACATTTTTTCCTTCTTATTGCATGTCATTCCGACGAACGGTTCGGCCAATATTAATTTCTGATCCCCTTTTCGGATTTGTTTTTTGGGTTTTTCACACGTGAACGCGTCTTATCTCAGTCGAAACTATATTTTGATGTGATAGGATTGTTGGGCACGTCTTTCTACACAGTTTTCATTTTTCCTGTGCCTCATTCCGATGCACGGATCTTTCGATATTAATTTTTAATTGTGTTTTTTGATCCGTTTTTTGTGTTTTTTGCACGTGAACGCCCTGTCTTTCTCCCGAAACTCCCGTCACATATTTTTTTATCTTCCCCCTGTCGTCCTGCCCACTTTTTGTTTTTACACTATTTCCTTTTGACATCCGAATTGAGAGTTATTAATTTTTCTTTATTTTTTATGTGTTTTTACGCGCCCCATCCCGTGCGTGAACGCGCCCTTTTTCAATTTTACGCGTCTGAACGCGCTCCGGTCGTGTCCCGTGCTCCGTCCCCGTATTCGGACACCCTTTCCCTCCCGTCATCGCAAATTTTTTTTACCCCCGCCCCGCACATGTGCGCGGGACAAGAGCGTCTCACCTTTCCCTCTCTTTTTTTTTCTTTTAATTAATTAATTTTTTAAAATTTATTTTAACAAAACCACCCCCCCCAACGGGCACCTTCTCCCCCCACCGAATCCCAACCACTATCCCTCTCTCTCTCTTTCCTCTCTCTTCTTCTTCTTCTTCTTCTTCTTTCTCTCTCCTACCCCTCTTTCTCTCTCCCCGATCCTCCCCTCCATCTCCCCCACCTGTTGCTCCTCTTTCCTCCTCCCTCTCTTCTTCTCCTCCGCCCTCTCCCACCTCCATCGCCTTCCTTCTCCACCCTCCTTCCTCTTCCCTCCACCCTCCATCACCTCCTTCCTCCTCCCTCCGTCCTCTTCCGCCTCCTCCCGCCCCCTCTGACCATCCTGCAGACGCCACCCGCCCGCCTGCCATTCGTCTCCCGCCTCTCCCATCGACGCCCGGTCTGGTGGCGTCCGCCCTGGTGCTGCCGGCCTCCGCCCTGGTTTCGCTCGCGCCACCGGCTCCGACCTGCCGCCCACCTGCACGACTCCGTCGCCCGCTCCGCCGCTGCCGCCCCTAGCCTTTCCTGCATCGCCTCCTTCCTCCTCTCCCTCCCCCCCATCTTCCTCCTCCTCCTCCTCCTCCACCCCCTTAACTGTAGGTTAGTTAGTTTTTTTTCTTTTTTCATTTAATTAATCTTAATTAATTCACCTAACCTAAGTTAAACTAACTTCACCCTAGGTTAGTCTAACCCAACCTAGGTCACACTAACCCTAGTTGGGTTAGTTAACCCCCTGCATTAACTAACCCCACCCCCTAGTTACACTAACCCTAGCATAGTTAGACTAACCATACTTAGGTCAATTAACCCTAGTACAGTTAACCTAACCCTAGCTTAATTACACTAACCCCCCTTAGGTTAGTCTCCACTGACTTGCCTTAACTTACTTATCTGACTTAACCCAGACTAACCTAGTTCCATTTGACTAACCTGACCTAACCTAGCTTGCCTTATATGACTTACCCTGACTTCCATGCCTTAGCTGACTTACTTTGACCTTACTTACCAAACTAAGCTGTTTTTCCTGATTTAATTAATTTATCAATTAATTTCCACTCAATAAAATTTCAGAAAAAACTATAAAAATTCCCTTCGCTTTTTGTAAATTTTTGGAAATTTTTCAGCTGGAAATTTCCACCCCCAAAATTTCAGAAAATTAACTATTTCCCAATTTATCCCACAATTACCAAAACAATGTAAAAATTTAATTTAAAATTAGTAACAAATACAAAAAATATTCTAATTTTTTTAAAAAAAATTCCACCCACCCCCTTGACATTTTTCAATTCATTTTTCACTTTAAAATATTTTCATACATGGAATCCATATTTAAAAAAAAAAACAAAAGAAAAACACAACACCATGAAAAAAAGAGACGACCAACACACAACACTTCACCCTAAAAATCTCCATCTTATTTTCATACCCTAAATTGTGGATATTTCCTAACTGGCTAAAATTTTATTTTTCCTTCATCCCATATCCATTTTTAATTCTTCTTTCTTTTGAAAATAAAAAATAAAATACGGACACAACCACCTACCATTTATTAAAAACACATCCCGACAACCACACATAACTCCAACCTCCACACATAATACCCCTCAAATATCACACTAACCACCTTTTTAAAAAAAACCACAAAAATACAAAGCATACTAATAACTCGTCATACAATACTAAACAATAATAACAATCAACAAACCCACTAAGGTGTTGTCTTTGTTGTTCAGTTCAGTGGACTTTACTTTTCTTTTCGTGGATTCATTCCTTTTGGGGGACTCTTCCGTGCGCATTTAGGCCATTACATACACACCCCTTCCAGGTATTTATTTTATGTGCTTTATTTATTTTCATTTCCCTCTTAATCACAAATTAATTGTTCAAATGACCTATTTATTCACCCACATTTTTCACGCGCATTCGCGCTAAACACACTCTAATTTTTTAAATAAAAATCAACCCGCCGTTCACTTAGCACGCGCTACGTGCGCTAAAGAGGCACTTTAATATTTTTAATTAAAAAGTGATGCCAGGAGGCATATTCCACGGTGGCTTCCGTGAGGTTTTACGGTGGATTCCGTAAACTTAGATGACCGGGGCTCATACGCAAAGAGGATTCTTTGTGCGAGAAGTTGATGGGGATGCCTGTCCTTTTCGGGCGTTTCATTAATTTAGTGTGTACATGGGTGATTCCATAGCGGGTGATTCCGCAAAATGCATATTAAATTAATAAACGTTTATGAGTTTAGAGTGCGCACTTGTAATAAATTAAGGTTAGGATTTATTTCTAACCAGTTGATTTATTTATGTAGCTGAAGACTGCTAGGTATTCACTTTTGTCGGTTTAATTGTGTTATTTTACTAACGATTGTGAATGCTTCAGTTGATGTGTAGAGATAGCAGCAGTGGCGGAGGAAAGCATTGGAGTCTAGCGGGTTTTCGACCTTTGGACTATATTTTGATAGGCGCCACGCCTATATTTTGTTATGTCTATAGAGACATTGATTATTTATTATTATTTTGTATGCGCTTATGCGCCTGGATATGTTATTTCTATTTGGACATTGAGATTGGGCGTGCCAGACTCTATGGGCACCGTCCATTAGCTTTATTTTCCTATTTTGGTAGAAAGCAAACTCAAAAGCTAAAAGCTTGTCATATTTTTGTAATTGGGCTATTTTTGAGTATAAAGATTGGAAATATACATTAAATACATGCTTTGTGAAGCGCTCACACAAGGCATGGGGGAGATTGAACCCAATTTGTCTCTTGTCTCATGTCGTGCTTGCTTTTACATGGGTTTTTGTGCTAAAAAGTAGAGTACTTTGTTCTTGGGGACCTTCCGGGATTCACCACGTGAGCTATCTGCGTCCGATCTGCGCACCAGTGGTATCAGAGCGGAGCAGAGATCAAGAGCTTCCAATCGCTACCAATCTCGGGCGAAGGCGGAGCTCCAGGAACAAACGGCCTCTACAGTCAATCTCGTCGCGAACCGTCGATACAGGCAGACTTCTGGCGATCAAGAACCCCTATTTCCACTGTCAGATCGCGAAGGACCAATCTCTGCAGGCGGAGGACCACTCCCTCATCTCCATGAATAAGTCGTGATAAAACAGTAAGAAGCCATATCTATTTCTTCAAAAAAGCTTAGTTTAAAAGCTTAAAACAAAGCTTAAGAAGCTTATTAAGCTTCCAATCTTCAAATCGACTTGCAAGAAGGAGCCCCCGAAAATTACGGCGGAAAAAAACGGACCCCCCCCTCACGATCAAAAACGGCGGCCTGCTAGTCCACCATTAAGCTATTAAGCTTAATTACTAAGTCCAATTAAGCTTAAGACACACCATACTTTGCAATTTCTACAGGGCAGAGAAGTCAAAATACTCCGGGTCTCGCACTACAGAAGTCAAGTTCAGCAAGTCACTTGTAAACAAGTCCTGCAAGTTCTGCAAATCGGCTAAGTCCAGCAAGTCAACAATCCTGCAAGTCTGTTAAGTCTGCAACTCTGCAAGTCAGACTAAATCAGAAACTGACTAGTGCTTAAAACTCATAGAAGACTTGTTCGTATGCAAAAACTCTGAACTGGAAAGTTGTTCGCAGCAAGCTGTTCTACCTATCTACAAGTTCGTTGAAGTACTTTCAGCAAACAGAGACAGAAATATTTCAGAATTTCTGAAAATTGAAGAAGAAAATACCCAAAAATACATAGCCTTGTAACCCCAAATTTGAGCTACGCTCATCCCGCTAACTGATTTTGAGTGAGAAAGGTTTGAGTTTTACAGGATGACTACCCCACATATGGATGATCCTATGGCTGAAGACGATTTACCCGAGCCTACCATGGAACAAAAGCTGGATCTTATCATGCTGCAATTGGAAGAAGAGCGAAGAGCTAGGCAAGCCTTGCAAGCGCAATTGACAAAGCTACAAGGAGCGTCCACTGATAAAGAAGAACCTCAAGCTGAAGATCTGATTCGTCGTACCATCGACGCCACTCTTGAAGCACAAACCATTCGCAAGGAATCCAAGATAAGTAAACGAAGTTTCAAGTTTCGCACTTTCAATGGCATAAGAGAAGGAAAGACTGTTTTATCATTCATTAGCCAGTTTGATGACTATTTCCATGAGGAAACTTATCCTGAGAAAGATAAAATCAAGTGTGTTACTAATCATCTGATAGACAGAGCATCACTTTGGTGGACTGTAGTCCGCAAGAGTATAGAATGTCCTGCTACATGGGAAGATTTCAAGAAGAAGTTCATGCAAAATTTCCTTCCACCGCAATTTCATGAGAAGGCTATCAAGCAATGGGATTTACTTCAACAACGCGATCGTGAGCCTATTCCACAGTATACAGAGCGTTTTTGGAATGCACTCCTACAGCTACGCATGCTTGAAGACGTACCAGAGACGACACATAAGCGGAAGTACATGTCTGGACTTCTTGGACATTACTACGCTGAGGTGAATATGTTCAAGCCTGCTACCCTTGAAGATGCCATCTCCTTAGCTCACGACACTGAAGATAAGTTACGTGGAAGAGATCGACGACCACAGCCATTCCAAGCAAACGGTAATTATGGATCTAAACAATTCAATTCCAATTTCAGAAGGTTTAATCTAGGTCGTTTCTCATCACCATCTTTCCGCAAGAATTGGCCTAAACCACCTGCATTACCATCCACTGTCAATCCAAATCCTAAGCCTATTCCACAAGCAAATCCAAATATACCTAGACTCCCAGCCATTGCAAATAATGTGACCAAAGCCAAGCCCATCGTATGTTACAAGTGTCACCAGCCAGGCCATCTCGCAGCAAATTGTCATTCAAAGAAGCCATCAGCACATATCAACTACCTTGGAGCTATGGACGAAGATGAGCATGAGGATATGCCGGATTTCACTGAAGAAGAAGATGATCCTACTACTACTTCCGACACTTTACCAGGTATGCCTACTTCACATTCATTCCTGACTATGAAATGTATGGTGCATGGAAAAGAGAGAACTATATTGCATGATGACGGTAGTACGCATGACTTTATTTCAGCAAAATTGGTAAAGGAATTGAAATTGCATACTGTACCTACGCACTATCGCATAAAAGCTGCATTTTTAGATACTAGGTACAATGGCACACAAGAAGTTCAAGATTTAGAAATTCAAATTGGTCCATATATTGAAAGAAGAAATTTCTTAGTTGTCCCATTACAGTCTAGCGACATTATTCTAGGAATGCCATGGAGACACCAACATAATCCCAATATAGATTATTCCACACACACAATGAATATTAATTTTCAAGGAAAATCTATTACATTATTTGGTATGCATGCATCTCATATGTTTCCACTGCTTTCGCATACTCAAGCAAAACGTGCACTACGCAAGAATACTAAATCATATCTCATTTGGGTGAATGAATTGCACGCAAAAGAAACTCATATGCACCCTCAGCATAAGGAATTTCTTGCATATTTTAAGGACTGTTTTGCAAAAGACCTACCACCAGGTTTACCTCCATCACGTCCAGAAGATCATAAAATTGACCTAATACCTGGCACACAACCACCTTGCAAAGCCCCATATAGGCACAATCAAATAGAGCAAAAAGAAATCCAGAGTCAAGTTGAAGAATTACTCAATAGAGGTTTAATTCGACCTAGCAGTTCCCCATTCGGTGCACCTGTGCTCTTAGTCAAGAAAAAGAATAATACTTATCGGATGTGTATTGACTATCGAGCATTAAACAAGATCACTGTAAAGAATAGGTATCCTATACCTAGAGTTGATGACCTTATGGACAAACTGCAAGGATCTTCTATATTTAGTAAAATTGACCTTAAATCTGGATATCATCAGGTGAGGTTAGATAGATCCGACATATTTAAGACTGCATTCAGGACACAGTTTGGCCATTACGAATTCTTAGTCATGCCATTCGGATTAACTAATGCACCTGCTACTTTCAGTAGAATGATGAACCGTATTTTTCTAAAATATCAATATTGTGTGATTGTTTTCTTTGATGATATTTTAGTGTTCAGTCAAAGTGAAAAAGAGCATTATGAGCATTTATCATTAGTTTTTCAATTACTGAAAGAAAATCAATTGTTTGCAAATCCTGACAAGAGTGAATTCTTTAAGACAGAAATAGAATATCTAGGTCATATTGTATCAAAAGAAGGAATAAAAGTTGATCCTAAGAAAATTGATGCAATATTGCATTGGTCTGTTCCTAAAAATGTACATGAATTACGCTCATTCCTTGGTCTTGCTAGTTTCTATAGGAAGTTTGTACGTAATTTCTCATTACTTGCTTTACCACTGACTAAACTTCTTAAGAAAGGCATTGTTTATCAATGGACTGAAAACCAACAGAAATCCTTTGATTTACTCAAACGTGCATTGACCAATGCCCCTGTTCTACAATTACCTGACTTTAACAGACCATTCTTTCTAGTTGTGACTGATGCTAGCGGATCAGGAATAGGAGCCGTGCTAATGCAAGACAACCATCCAATAGCATATTCTAGTTCTAAGCTGAAACCCTCTGAGCTTAAATATTCCACTTATGACAAGGAACTCTTAGCAGTTGTCCAAGCATTAAAACAATGGAAGCATTATTTAATGGGTTCAGAATTCATGATAAAGACTGACCAGCAAAGCATTAGACATCTACTTAGCCAACCCCAAATTTCTGACCGTCATATCAAATGGGCTTCATTCATTCAAAGTTTCCATCCTATCATTCAATACCAACCTGGAAAAGAAAATGTAGTTGCTGATGCATTGAGTAGAAGACCTGCAATTCATAATATTTCTATCATATCTTTTGATTCTTTGATTGCTATGAAAGACACATATCACCAGGATATTACTTTTCATTCTGATTGGCAAAAATTACTTCAAAATAATTTCATTCCTGTTGATTTATTGTCATATAATGATGGATTCATGTTCTTTGAAAAGAGACTGTGTGTTACTATTCCATTCCGATCTTTTGTTTTGAATGAAATTCATTGTCCCCCATATCAAGGTCATAGAGGTATCATCTCTACATTACGCATGTTAACTGAAGATTTTTATTGGTCGCATATGGATGCAGATGTATCTAATTTTGTTTCTGAATGTTTGATTTGTCAAAGAATAAAAAGACATCATGGTAAACAATATGGATTATTAATGCCTTTATCTATTCCATCTAAACCTTGGGAACATATATCTATGGATTTCATTACTGGTTTACCAAATACTAAATCTAACCATGACATGATTTGGACAATTGTAGATAGATTTAGTAAGCAAGCATATTTCATTGCATGTAAGAAAACTTTAACAGCATCACAAGCAGCACAGTTATTTTTGAAAACTGTTTTTACTAACCATGGATTGCCGAAAGTGATTATTTCAGATAGAGATTCTAGATTTTGTAATAATTTTTGGATTACACTGTTTGCAAATCTAGGCACAAAGATTGATTTCTCATCTGCATTTCATCCAGAAACAAATGGACAAACAGAAGCCACAAATAGCACCATTCTAGATCTTTTACGTGCATACACTATCTCTAAACCTCAGACATGGGATACTCATTTGCATTTATTACAGTTTGCATATAACAATACACCGCACACATCTACAAAGAAAGCACCTTTTGAAGTTATTTATGGCTATAGATTATCTACACCTGTTGCCTCTTTGTCTAATAGAATACAAAGTGCCGATGATATTGCTGTTATGCATAACACTATTTTTGATGAAGTAAAGGATATGATTGCTAAAGCCCAACAATCATATACCAAACAAGCCAACAAGAAAAGACAAGCCATGAATTTCAAAGTTGATGATTATGTTTGGCTTAGAATAGAAAAGCGTAGACTGCAAAGTGTAGATAGACATCCAGTTGTCAAATTAGCTCCTAGATTCTACGGACCATTTAGAATCATTCATAAGATTAATGACAATGCATTCAAGTTAGAACTGCCACACATTGGAAAATTCATAATACATTTCATATTAGTTTATTGAGACCATTTAGAGGACAATTACCTATCCACCCTGTCTATGAAAACCCACCTTTACTAGAAGAAGAGACTGAAATACTTGAACCAGAAGCCATTATAGACACTGACTACATGACCACTAAAACTGGCCGAAGGTATTCTAGATATCTAGTAAAATTTAAGAACCATCCTGTAGAGGAAGCACAATGGATGCACGCTAGAGACTTAAATGCTTTCCCCACTCTGTTAGCTCCACATTGAGCTAATAGCAATTGAGGTCAATTGCTATCCCACCCCGGGGGTATGATGCCAGGAGGCATATTCCACGGTGGATTCCGTGAGGTTTTACGGTGGATTCCGTAAACTTAGATGACCGGGGCTCATACACAAAGAGGATTCTTTGTGCGAGAAGTTGATGGGGACGCCTGTCCTTTTCGGGCGTTTCATTAATTTAGTGTGTACATGGGTGATTCCATAGCGGGTGATTCCGCAAAATGCATATTAAATTAATAAACGTTTATGAGTTTAGAGTGCGCACTTGTAATAAATTAAGGTTAGGATTTATTTCTAACCAGTTGATTTATTTATGTAGCTGAAGACTGCTAGGTATTCACTTTTGTCGGTTTAATTGTGTTATTTTACTAACGATTGTGAATGCTTCAGTTGATGTGTAGAGATAGCAGCAGTGGCGGAGGAAAGCATTGGAGTCTAGCGGGTTTTCGACCTTTGGACTATATTTTGATAGGCGCCACGCCTATATTTTGTTATGTCTATAGAGACATTGATTATTTATTATTATTTTGTATGCGCTTATGCGCCTGGATATGTTATTTCTATTTGGACATTGAGATTGGGCGTGCCAGACTCTATGGGCACCGTCCATTAGCTTTATTGTCCTATTTTGGTAGAAAGCAAACTCAAAAGCTAAAAGCTTGTCATATTTTTGTAATTGGGCTATTTTTGAGCATAAAGATTGGAAATATACATTAAATACATGCTTTGTGAAGCACTCACACAAGGCATGGGGGAGATTGAACCCAATTTGTCTCTTGTCTCATGTCGTGCTTGCTTTTACATGGGTTTTTGTGCTAAAAAGTAGAGTACTTTGTTCTTGGGACCTTCCGGGATTCACCACGTGAGCTATCTGCGTCCGATCTGCGCACCAAAAAGAACCAGCCGTCACAAGAGCACGCGCTGGCAAAAAAGCGCTCAATATCACCTTAATTTGTAATCAATGAACTTGCATTTAGAGACCCAGTCTAGGTATCGACGTCCGGGATTCGAATTAAAGCACCGTTTTCACCTAATAATTGGTAATTAAATTTATAAGAAGGAACCGCCATTTTCTTGCTAAGGTTTATCACTTAATAAAAATTCACCCATTTCTTAATAATTTCTTAAAATATATCCTTCATTAAATTAATATCTCCCTCACTACACTTAAATTTCTTTTTTTTAATGAACCGGTTTCGTAGGATGGGTATGCGCAGTCATTGGAGTTATTTCCATAGTCAACCACTGGTTTATCAATGATGTAGTCTTGATATGTGTCGGATGTGGTGATGTTTTGGTTTACTGTCTTTGTTACGATTAAGGGTACGGTATGTAGTTTTTTCTTTTCTTGCCTGATACGGGGTTTTGGGTGTTTGTCTGATGCATAGCATGAAGCTTTCGGTCGCATATGTCTCGAGGTCATGTCGAATTTTTTTTCTAGGTTCTGGTTTGCTTGGGGTTAGTTGGTCAAGTCACATTTTATTGTTTTGGTTGTTCTCTTATCCTTGGTTTTTTGTCTGTTGCTTTGCAGGCATTCTCCTTGATTGTCTGTGTTTGTGGTGTGTGTGTGTAACCATCTGAATGGCACCTTCTCACGCTCCTCCCCCTATCCAGTACGTTCCACTTGTTAGTAGGGATTACTCTTCCCTACTCACTTTTGAGCCTCTCACGAAGGCGGGACTCGCTGCTTTTGTGGCTACCTCCTTTCCATTGCTTCCCGAGGATCTGTCGTTATGTGATGAGTTTCTGGCCTCCTACAGCAAGAAGACCGGACTAGTCCAGGGAATTTCTATGACTTTGACATCTCGCAGCTTAGGGAAGGCTCTGTCTCTTCCCTCCAAAGGTGAACCTTTTGTTACCACTCGTCAGCTTTTCTCTAACGAAGAGATTCTGAAGCTGTTGCAAAAGCAAACAAGGGAAATGCTGGATGTTAAGAAGGTGATCAACTCTTCAAGAGTTTCCTTTTCCATGATCACTGATCCCGTATGGAAGATGGTCTGTCAGTTTCTCCAGGACAGGTTTATGCCTGCCAAAATGCCATCCCAATACTTGTCCAAAGAGCTTTTCACAGCTTCCAGGATGGTGTTGAAAGGAGTTGCTATTGATTGGAGCACTTACCTCCTCACTAAAATGGATCAACATTTCGTCAAAGTCACCAGGGGTAATGTTACCAATGTCACATATGGATCATATTTGTCTGCCTTCTTGACCTATTCAGGTTTACAGAAGAGTGTACCTCCACCTCCTCCATCAGATCCAGTTCGTCCTCCTCCACCTTCAGATGAGTCAGAACCTATTGACATAGAGGATGATGATTCTCCACCTCCCCTGGTCATCCAGCGCAAACGCTTGAAGCAGGTAGCGGATAAAGCTCCTTCCGTACTTCCTTCAGTGCCCATTCTTGCTACCTCTTGCAGTGATCTCCCTGGGTATCTCACTTGTAATAACCTGTTCAGAGCACATCGCAAAGGATCATTGGACATATCAGTTCCCTCACTGAACAGTCTAGTCTCGAGGGATGCAATTTCTTTCCTCTGTAAAGATATTCAGAGTTCCATTGAATTGTTAGTGACAACCTGTGTTCAACAGCTGTACGCGTCCTTTTATGAAGAACTCATGCAGTCTAAAGACCAGTTGCATACGGCAACATCCGAGTTAGCTTCTGCTAAGGATACCCTAGCAGATTTGTTTAAGCAGATGGAGCAACAAACCCAACTGGTTGCAACCCAAAGCGATGAGATCTCTTCTTTGAAGATCCAGTTACTAGCGGCTCAATCAGCGGTTACTAGCCTTTCCGAGGAGAAGGAGAGGATGTCCAGAGAAGCGCAGGAGTTCCAAACTCTCTTAGATGACAAACTTTCAGCCTTATAGACTGCTAATGACACAGTGGAATCCCAAGTCTCCCAAATCAAGCAGTTGATAGATCAATTGGCAAAGTCACGCTCTGTTTCTCCAAGCCCTAATGTTCCTGTGATCCCTTCTCTTTCACAGCAGGACTTGGCTGCTCTTTAGAGACAGGCTACCTTGTGCCCTCTATTCCAAGATAAAGTGGAAAGATTGCAATCCAGAATGGACTTGTTATGGTTTACCTTTGAGCAGTTTCAGGAATATGTTCCACCAGACCATTCTTTCTTTGTCCACTACCAATGACAGAAGTTGGTCTTCTACATGAAGCTTTCCACTATGGATTTACCTCTTCCAGAGGATGGATGGAGTGGGGCTTGGTCTGCTGAGTTGTTGACAGAGGTAGTCAGGATGGTGTTTGACGATTCTGTCACGCTAGATACCATGTTGATGTCCTACATGTATCTACGAGGAGACTTGTTAATTCCAGATGAGGTGGATATGGCATGGTATGTGGGAGACGTGGTTCTACAAGCTGTTTTGTATGTCAAACATTTGGAGTTGTGCATAGCTGACATGTTTCAGGGTTACTTCTTTAAAGTGGCTGATTGTGATGATAATTCCTGGCATACCATGATTGATTCTATGGTCTTGAATCAAAGACAAAACACAGCTCCTACCTATGCCCAGAGTACTAATCAACTGAGGATGGATCTCTTAGCCTATCTTTCAAAACATCATCAGTTTGATTCTACTTTCTTTGATGCCTATCATAGACGATCTCTCTTAGGACCTTCTGTTCCTACCCTCCTATATTACCAACAAATGGCTCACCGATATGATCTATATCTTTCCCTTTGTCAATCTAATTCCACCACTATTTTACCCCTTCTTTTCCAACCTTCCTCTTTCCCTCACATTCCCATTTTTACATACTGTTCCTTTATTGAGGATAGGGTATTTTCCCCTTCTCCACCCTATTCTTCTCCATCCATTCATGTACCCTCCACATTTCCTATTTATCAGTTATTAACACCCTTCCTTAGTGATTCCCTACAAATTTCTGTCACTCCTTCTTTAAACTTTTCTTCCTTTTATGATTTTTCCTATCCCTCACTTCATCCACTTTTCCTTATTCCACTTCCCTCTCCTAACACTTCTATATCTCAACCACCTCAGTTGGTTAGTGACTATGACGGGTTTGATAATCGGATTTCCAGAAAAAGGGGATGGAGTTCGAATGATTCCCTTATAGGACCTCAGATCAATTGGCCAGTAATTCCAGGAGAATGGACACCTGCCAGTCAAGCTTATCAGAACTATGTTCATTTTGCTCAGTAGTATTCACAATCTGCAGATCCTTCAATGAGATTAACTGCTCACTTTGCTTGGTACTTGGCGTATATGCATAGACACTCTCATAATTATTCCAAGCCTATTCCAAAGTTGTGCATGAATGTCAATATGAGCATTGATTCCCAACAGCTGGATATATTGTATTTTCATGCCCTTTGTTTGCCTAGCAGATACCTGGTCCTGTTGGAAAGGATGTGTTATCTTTAGTTTTTTCAAAATCCTCCCAAAACCTTTGTAGATGAATCCTTGTCTATGGATCATTTCCGAAATCATCAATATTTCAAGAGGGATCATCTTCATTGATACCTTTCCAATGTATGGTGGATGCTTTTTAATGAAAATCTCTCTTTTTGGAGGAGTCATTCAGATGGTTGTGTTGTGTGTAGTGTTTGTGTTGTGAGTTCATTTATGTAAAACGAATGTGGTGGTTTCCTATTGGATTTCGTGTGTGAGCTACATTTTGGAGAAAGGTGGTGATGAGGTCGTGGTTGGAGAGTTGAAGCTGATGCAGATGAAGAAGAAGAAAACTCTTATATCCTTTATAAGTTTGTTGTGATTTTCTAGTTTGATAAGAGGTGTTAATGTATAAAGGGTTTTCCTTTCTTTGTATTTTTATATCAGAAACAGGTTATAAGTTGGGGTCGTGGTGGATGGATTCTTTTTGAAGAGATATTGAAGATTAAAGTTGACCTTTTACCTGAACTTGTATTCCCTTTTTCCTGGGTCGCGAGGACGCTTCCTTATTAAGTGTGGGGATATGTTGAGTGTTGAAACGACTTGTTTTTTTGGTTGATTTTTGTTGTTTTTGAGAGCTGAATGGTTGATTTTATGAGATGATTGATTGGTTTGGAAGTGGTTTGAGAGTGTTTTGGATGATATTGATTGTGTTTTGGAAGTTCATGATGTTTATTAGTGGTTCTGTGATGTTCTGATAGGTTCTCATTGGTTATGTATACCTTCTGTTTTGTTCTGATTGTCTTCTGTAAGGAGGGATTGAGTATTGATTGATAAAGATTAAGATCTTGTGAAAGTTTATTGAATGGTTTGTGAGAGTTTGAAATGGTTTGAGTATGAGTTATGTGGTTTTGATGACCTTCTGTAGGTCTTCTGTAGAGCCTATGTTTTTGTTTTGTTCTGTTCTGTTCTGTACTGTAGCTGTTCTGGTACTGTTCTGTATGCTTCTGTATGTGTTCTAATGGATGAGAGCGTAGCTTGGGAAAGTTTTCTAGCCTTGGAAAGAGGTGAATACAAGTGCAAAAGAGCTAAAAGAAGTGAATGAAGTAGCTGCTGAAGACTCAAGTGAAGACTAGAGTGAAGTGATAGTAGTGAGCTATGAAAGGGCACTGTAGTGGCTCTGGTGACTCTTCATATCAGACATACCACTTGGGAGGGGTATCCATGACCTAAGAGGGATTATTGAGAGTGATTTTGAGAGATTGTAGTGAGGATATGATGTATTATTGATGGTGAGAGAGAGAGAGAGTCAGAGATAGGCAATTCTACTGAACAGAGTGATTGTATATGAGAGATTGAGAGAGAAGACTATGAAGATATTGAAGATGAATACTATGTGATGTATTTCCATTCAAAGATGGTGTATTCCTTTGCTTTCTTTGTTATATTGATGGATTTTGTGAAGATATTGAAGAATATGGTTGATTCTATCAAATCCGTGGGAGATCTACATGATGCTGCATGAAGATTTGTTGTGCATGGTGTTCTTTTCTTCATTGTGATCATATGAAACATAATAAACAAGCTTGTTGATGTTACAAGATAGATTTTCTTGCAAGATAATTCCCTTTTCCTTGGTGTTCCTCTTGGGGCTCCAACCATACTTTGATGATTTAGACTGTGCACTGAACAAAGTGTCAAGTCTCTTCCATGTACCCTGTGAGGTCTCACAGTTATCCACACCATGGATATAGTTGTCATCTAGCTCCAATTTGATAATGGCCTGATTCTTATCATTGTTCTTTTGCCAAGTGATAGTAAGATCTGCATCACGAGGGTTCTTTTCTTTTCCAATGGTAACGGCCCACGGCCCTTCTTCATCAGGATGAGTTTGATGCTGGTCTGCCAGGTATGAAACCTGACTCCTTTGAAACGGGTAATTGGAGAATCTTTACCCATGTTAAACTTGCGAGAACAGCAACAAATCAGCTTCAGAGTTATCAGATTTAAGCAGCAGAAGAGTTGGTTGGGATGTGTCAAAAAACGCAAGTGCTTAGAGCACTAAAATGAGTGTCAATAGACACTATGTTTCTCCCTTAAATCTTTCCAAATCTGTAAAATCCTTCAAGGTCTTTCAGATCCAAATCTTCCCTTTCTTGATTTGATGCAAGGACCTTCAAATTTGAGTGACAATGGGGTTGTTCCAGGTGGCAGGAGAGAGAAAGTGATGAGATTTTTGAGCTTGATGAAGTTTGGCTATGGCTTCCTGGATTAGGGTTTTGACCTAGCCCTGGTTTTCTTATGATTGTGCGAGCTATATTGATCATTTTAAAAAAATAATTATATGAGGATGAAGCTTACTTCAAGGGCTATTATTGCCCTATGATGGCAACTAAAATTGCGCTGCGTAGAGATGGATTAGAGCCTTCAAACATTAGCACGGGCACAAATTCTGATAGTGTAACGAATCTTTAGCAATGCTGAAGCATAGATGAACCAATGTCGTAGCGTGATGTGCCATAGAGGAGCGCCTAATGTTGAGGAAGATTTGTCTAGAAGAGTGTTCATGAAGATATGCTCTATATTTAGAGATCCGGCTCCTCCAAGGTGGGTATGTCACAGGCCACAGACTGAGGTTATGGCAGCAACTGACATAATTGACAATGCTAAGCTCCAGGGCCTGTTGTTTGTAGCTTTGGACTAGTATATGCAGTAACTGAAAATGTATTTTCAGCAGCCATGGAATGAAATTCAGCAAGTATAGATTCTTCAGCTTCATCTTCTTCCATCAGCTCTTCTTCATTGTCATATCTTGCACGTGATAGCATGTCAGCAACTGGATTCGCCTTTCCTGCAATATGCTTTAATTTGGGGTTGAGAGACTTAATATATGCAATCCATCTTAGCATAGAAATGTCAGGTGTAGAGCAGTTGGCAATCATGCCCAATAGTGGAAGACAATCAGTTTCTACCACTACGGAAGCACCTATAAAGTATTCACGATCATACTTAATGCAGTTACAACTCCCCACAATTCCCTTTTTACTTGTGCATACCTTCTTTGACGTTCATTGAGAACTTTTGCTCCAAAATGAATTGCATACCTGTTACCTTCAAGATCCTCTTGGCCAATAGCCCATCCTATCCCAATGAGACTTGTATCCACAGTAAGGATGATGGGCTGACCATTTGAATAGTCAGCCCTTTTGAGAGTGGGGGTTGAAATTAATAGCTTCTTTAATTTGCGCATAGTGAGAGTATGCTCTTTATTCCAAGAGAATCTTTGGCCTTTTCTTAATAACTTATAAAGATTTTCGGCTACATGAGAAAAATGTGGTATCCATATGAGATAGAATACACATGCGCCAAGAAATCTTGTCACCTCTGAAACATTTGTGCATTTTTCTTGCATTCTATTGATGGCATCTATCTTGATTGCAGAAGGTTTGCATCCATAGGGGCCACATAGATGACCGACTACTAGGAGTTCTTTTACTCCAAAAATCGACTTAGCTCTAGAAAGGGTAAGATGTACCTCTTCTAGCCTTGTCAAAATCCTATCACAATCATGAATATGGTTAACTACAAATGTCCTGCAGCCATCTTCATCAAGCTCCTCATTCTTTTTGTTGACTTCACATCCCTTGATAGGTACATCATCAAGAAATGGAAGAGTAAGTTGTGGAATAAAGTCCCTTAAGACTTTGTGAATGGCATTCATCATATGGGCTACGAAGTTTGTTGCACCTTGTGGTAGAGTGCACATGCAGACCAATCTAAGTGGTGTGTTCATTGTGGTAATGTCTTGGCTTTCTAATGAAAGCTGAAATTGGTCATATCCTGAATATAGGTCGCCCATAGAATAAATTGCTCTACCTGCAAAAGCTTCACCAAACTCATCAACAATTGGACCCGAACCAATATTTCGGTCTTTGACACGATTGATAGGCTGTAGATCTTGAATGAATTGTAAAGATCAATTTTTCTTAGAGTAAGGTGCTGAAGAAGGTTCTAAAATCTTCATTTTGATCTTCTCATTTAGAAGTTTCAATAATTTGGGCAGATGTGCCCGTGGAATGGGAATGGGCTTGAGGTTCCAAGGCACATGTGGGACCATAAAAATGACCATAGGATCCACAATATTTGGATCCACACAGCCTATTTCACTTGGTTGAAATGCAAAAGCTTTTCCATGTTTCATTAGCATTTGCATAAAAGAGTGTTTTTCAGCCGGCGAAAGAAAAGAATTTTCACCTATTTTGAGCTCTTTTATACTTTCAGATGTGAACTCGTGACCAATGTTGGAAGGATCACAAAGAATTGGTTGATTTGCTGCCCTATCAATGAGCCCTTCACTTTCAGGAGGCAGTGGGACTGCGCAAGTTTGACTTTCTTATCCACTGTCTTGTATTTTATCTCCACTTGTGCTTCAGTCTTGTTGAGTAAACCATTGTTTTCCTGTTCAAAAAATTCTTGAATAGTTTGATAAAAATCCAATGTAGATACTTCTATGGACTGATTTTCAACCTGATTTTTTGCATGAGTAGCTGTATATATTTCAGCCAATGTGTCACTAGTAATCAGTCAAAAAAAAATACACGAAATATCTTCATTTTCAACCATCATGTCATAAGTTTTTAGCTCCCTTTTTACATAACATAAATATTTTCATTCAGCCTTAGTCATGGTCGGAAGAGACTTATAACAGCCCATACTATTGGCTGTACATACATACAAATTTGCTAGAGACACAGTTTCTGTAGCATAAGGAGGTTCAACATTTTTACATGATGCACTACCATAGCCTCCCTTTATAGTAGTGCAGCCCGAAAACCCTTGAATTCTTAGGCATTAGGAGGCACAGGATAATCACGCAGTTGATCTCTGTTTCGATGATGGTTAACACACACAGTAAGAAATTCGAAAGCTCGCTCATTATCCTTGCTTCGGATTCGAGCATAGGAAGAACGATCATCAAGAGCTTTTGTTTCTAAGCGGGATTCAGAAATGTAAGGCTACCTAAGAATGATAGGGTAACTACAAGAGTCTTGAACAAAAAATGAAAATTGTCTTTTATATCTCAAATAGTTACCTGCACATTAGGACATGCAGCATATAACTCTCAAGAAGAGTTGTTTGCAGCTCTCATTCGCCAACCTAGATCAACACATCTATGGGCCATCCGCCACTTTTATAGAGACTCCTTGCCATGACGTTTATCTCTGAGCCATGGTCTAAGAGTGTAATACATGTTGTTTCTTTTTCTGCAATTTTGACGACTATCTCCATTGTT
This sequence comes from Lygodium microphyllum, assembly GCF_053477565.2. Taxonomy (NCBI): domain Eukaryota; kingdom Viridiplantae; phylum Streptophyta; class Polypodiopsida; order Schizaeales; family Lygodiaceae; genus Lygodium; species Lygodium microphyllum. The sequence continues at coordinate 85,542,042 of NC_141138.1, read as the reverse complement.
TCTCTTGCCCAATGCGTACGGGAGTATGACTGCTTGGAATGAACCGAGCCTCCTCCTCATGCATGTGCTGTAGACGGCCTTCTTTTTGAGAGGTGGGTTGCCCAACTGGTTTGGACCAGTCGACCATTACATTTTCAGCTTTCACTTCTTTAATTTTTGCATTCATGTTTTCTTTATCTTTAGCTTCAATTGTTGCAATTAATTCTTTAACTACTTCAAGATGAGTTTCTTGTGAAGTCAGCTTCTCTTCATCCTACACAAAAACTCGAATAACTTGCAAAAAAGCATGCATTGTTTCTTCATCACCAACATATTGTATTTTCCTTTTGATTATATTAAAAATTACATCATTTTGCTTCCTAGAATTCGTTCTTCTAGGACTTGTTTGAGATCGGTTGTTGCAGATTCTATGTCAAACTGTAATTTGTAGCCTGGTTGCTTGCCTTTCTTCTTTTCTTCAGTCTTCTTTGTTTGTGGCGCATCTTCCATCTCTTGATCTGGGATTATATTTTCAGCAAGCTTTGGTTGTTCATGTGTTCTTCTAGTTACCCGTTTTGGAGGGCTAGAAGAGAAAGGCCCTGGTTCATCTTCTCTTCTTCTCTTTTCTTCAATCAAGACTTATTTATGATTGATGTCAGCCAAATGTGCAAAGGCAAAAAAAGAATCTACTAGTTATTCCTCGAATATACTGACTGGCGTTAGCCAAATCTTCTTTGGCTGCTTTACCACATTCCATTTGATCTGGTGCCTGTATCCATACTTTAGATTGCACATTAGCTTTACATGCTTTCAAACTTGATTTAATTGGCTCTATTTGCAACCCATAGGTATCTGCATCAATTGCTGCATAGGCATTCTTTATAGCTAAATCTTCTAATATTTTCTTCAATCCACCATTGCCAAAATTTGGTTCTAGTGGAAGACCAGTTTCAAAGCATGAATTTTTCCATCTTTCCAAAAGATGAGCTTCTGTGCTTCAGCCTCACGGAAGGCAGAACACTCCCTCTTGTCATGTTGATGGCTGTCACACCAAATACAACGCCTCTTAAAGCCTTCTCTCATGGGTCTTTGAGTTGATGCTCGTCCTCAATCTTCGACTTTGACATCCAGCTTCTCTACTTTGGAACTAATTTTTGTAAGATTCAGATAAAGGCCGCGCATGCTTTTAATGAGTTCATCCATGACATCATTTTTAGAAGGAACAGAAGAAGAAAGAGTTGGTTATTCAGTCAAAGGAATATGGGATTTTGAAGGTGGAACAAGCTCCATCAATGGAGTTGTTGAGGTTGAAGTTGAAGTAGATCCCAATCTTAGTCGCATTCGCTCTCTATGAGCAATCATGTTAACTGCATCAGTAACATCTATCCATGCAGTCTTGACTCCTGATTTGGAAGTAGCATCTTCTAGGCGATCAGCAAGCTTCTCTTGCAGAATGGGATCTACAGCCTCAAGGAATAATTCAATCTTCTGACCTTCCATACTTTGTTGGTCTTCAGCATCAAATTGTCTAGATTTACTTTCAAACTCATGGTATAGAGCTGTTGCAACTAAATCTTTGTTGGGTTTTTCAACCCATTCAATGCAACTTTTTTTCGTCATTAGCCAGAGTCTTCTAAGAAGAATTCTTCGTGTAGGGCTTTTTTCAATGCAACCTGATCCGCATCTTGTTGAAAAAGACCATGGATTCTTTCTTGAAGACCATGCTTGGCTAGTCTGGCAAAATAATGGCTCCATGCATGTTGTGGTACACCAAAGAAGAGCATTTTTTCAATATATAAGTGAATAAAAACATAGACATTTTGACCATTAAATTGTTTTGATTCACGGCCAACTTCCTCTAGGGTCTTGATAGCTGTGGAATCAATCTTCTCTTCGTCTTGCCTTTGTTATTGTTGTTGTAACATTTGGATTTGTTATTGTTGAGTTTATTGTAGTACGACACCAATTGTTGTAGAGTATCTCGTGAAGAATCCCCCATCTTGGAGTTCTCTTACACCAACCTTCACGTCAGGTTCACTAATGTCGTAGTGCGTAGGGGGTTGAAGGTCACCCACAGGGGTTTGGCAAGAGAAGAATGTATGGGGGTTCGAGAGCTTAGACTCCAGAGATGGTAGAGATAAGAGAAGGGTTGAAGGTTTCAAGCCAAGTTCTTGAAGATAAGTGACAACAGGGTGAATGTAGATTCAAGGAGAGGAGTAGACATAAGAGAAGGGGTTCAAAGAGATTGAAGATGTAGAAGAATACTTCAAAAAAGAATTAGAAAATATAGAAGAATACTAACAGAGATTAAGCGTGTCAGTTTCTTTCAGCATTATGAGAAAATATAACTCTAATAGACAAAAACGTGTACAAAATTATACCTTCCTCTATGCTGCTCAGATCGCCAATCTGATGCTTCCAATGGCTCTGAAAGGGGGGTTAAATACCAGGACACCTAGCCAGAATTCTGCCAGATTACTCCTTCATCTCCCACTTTCGGAGTGCTGTTCACTGCTTGAAAACAGTGATTGCAGGTCATGCGATTTTGTTAAACTCTCTTTTTGCATAAAATCCTCTTAAATTAGCTAAAAGCTACATGCTTTCTTTTACATGTCATCCTAATCTAGAAGTTGTCTATAGTTTTGTGGTTTTTTTTTACAAGAGATAATATCTAGAAATTCAAAAATTGACTAAAATCTAATATTTTTGAACCATGGACACTAACACTAATGTCTAAAATGGCATTGACTCTCTAAATCTAAAAGGAAACCACACTCTAGAATTTTTTTTACACGATGTGCATGCAGTGGCACGACACCGGCAGCCATAGACGACTCCCTTGAGCTCGCGTCACTCCCCGACTTCTTGAGCTTCCTCCCGGCCTATCGAGGCACCCTCAGGCCCTTCATTTAGAGGCATTCAAGCATTCTTTTGAGGGTTTACTTTAGCTCATAGCTTGCAGGAAACATGACAACCATTGTTGAGCTTCCCTATGGAGGTTTGAAGCTCTCTCTCTCCACTTGGTTTGTTGAGGCTTGTTAAGGCCTATTGTGGGCCACCCTTGGCACCCATTTGAGCCCCCCTTCCACCTCATTAAGGCCACGTGGTTCAACAATATCTAAGGAGAAAATGCACCAGTTTTCAACATGTTCCTGATAGTAACCCCGCACTTTTCATCTCCAGCTTCTTCCCCAGGCCATTGGGCACTTCAAAATGGTCTCAATTGATGCCTATACACATGCTTGGAGCTTGGTATTGAAGCCTTGAGTACTGACATTGACTTGGGTATTATTTGGCACTATTTTGGGATTGTCATAATAGTCCACATGCAGTTTATAACAGTGCTACAGTGACATTTGATGTTTATGCTTGCCCGACATTGCTATTTGATGCCCACTTGATCCCGGTTGATGCCTATTGATTCGAGGATGCATGCCTATTGATTTGCCACCATTTTGGAGCTGATTTTGATGCTAAAATATTCCGTTTTGTACATGAATCTCTACTCTAAATAGTTGGGCTGAAGCTTATTAACTCATGCTTGGTTATTCCTATGCTATTCAGACTATGTTTCGGGCATACATAGTGATGTATTGACATATGGGGACCGGCTTTGAGCTTAGCTTACACTCCGGATCATTGATTGATCTTGAGCTCAGGTTTGGAAATCATTTGGATGCTCCGTCTTTGATGCACTTATGGCATGCTTTGGTCTATGCTTGACTGCCTTGATCGCCATTACGGGTTATGTCACATGTGCATGCTAGTTACATTGTTTGGAGCCGCTTGCTATTGGAGCTTTGTCTTGGCTTAACTTTGGACTCCCAGAGCTTACTTGGGCTATTTATTGGCTTGCTAGAGTTTATTTTGGGATGTACTTGATGTCTATGGATGCTACATATGGATGCTCTATCGCCTACATTATCGGGATGTATCATTGATGCTTGATCTTGGACACTTGTCACTGGTGCTTGTACATGCTTTGTTCAAGCTTTGTTGCTTGATATTTACAGCTTTTGTGCCAGTGGGAGCATCTTTGGATGCTTGACAGACATTGTGCATGCGGTCTATGCTATTTGAGCTTTTGAGACTATTTGGGATTTCTTACCCTTTGGGATGATTCATGGTTCATATGTCTTGGTTTCTTCCGATGCTTATGAGCTGACTCTTTGACTTGGGTCCCTTTCCTTGTGAGCTGACACCTACTTGTGTCAAGTCTCGATAGTGGCAGGCACACTTTGCTCCATTGACTAGGGGGTGTGCCTACTCATTGGCAGATATTTCATGGCATGTTTGGGTGTTGGATTCATGCTTATCAACTGTCATATGCCTATGTTATGCCCGCATGATGCTGGTTATGGTCTTGGCAGTATATGATTGACTTGGGATCCGCTTCTAGCACAGTTAGCTCTCATTTACTGAAATCTGTCATTTATTCTAGCAAGCTGAAATCTGTAGATTTTGAGCACTTCTCTGAGGGTAATGCTTACTATTTGATGTTATCTTGGTCATATTTGGTAGATAGGTGCTTCTCTTGGTAAAATCCACTCTTTCAAATAGTTTTAGTAGTGGTTTTTTAGTGCATTTTCTGCTAATTAAAACAACCTACAATTTTTCCTTTAATCCACTCTTTCAACCAATTTTAGCAGTGGTTTTAGTGCATTTTCTGCTAATTACAACAACCTCCAATTTTTCCTTTTTGCATTGATTTGGGATAGTATTGCTGGTCATTTGAAAGACACACCTCTCTTTAACATTGCCAAGTTGGATGGTACCAATTATGGGTATTGGAAGTCCCAAATATGACAGGTTTTGATATAGAAGTTGCATATTAAACCCTTGCATTTCAAAGGTGCCAAACCTAAGGATATGGATGATGATGTTTGGATGGAAGTTGATGAGCTATGCAAGTCTACCATTGTTTTGTCACTCTCAAAAGAGGTCCATTATAATGTTGTTGAAGATGAGAATCAAAGTGCATGGGATTTATGGGAGAAGATTCAGGAGCTCTATGCGCAGCAGAGTCCTGCGTCACCTACAAATATATTGGCTGAAGCAGTTAACGGACCTTTGCATGAAGGAGGGGTCATCCCTATCATCTCATTTCAGTCAGTTTCATGCTATCATGAAGAGTCTGTTGTCACAGGGTATTGAGTTCAACGATAACTTGCACCCGTTATTTCTGCTTGGCACCCTTCTTGAATCATGGGATGTATTTCGTATTGCCATATGCACGAACAAGCTTGATGGGCTGAAAATCAAAGATGTTGAGAGTGCTTTATTGACTGAGAAAATCAACAGGAGAACCAACAATGCTTCCCACTCTTCACATGCATTGACCATTAAAGGTGGCAGACATGGCAGGCATGATAATGATCATAAGGGTAGGGACTCTCAGAAGTCTAGGTCCAAGTCATATGGTCGGAGTAAGTCCCGTGGACAGAAGTCTGATCTTACCTGTCATTATTGTGGGAAAGTAGAACATATTAGTCCGCACTGCCATAAAATGCACGATGATAAGGGCAAGGAAAAGGGAAAAGAAAAAGTGCATGAAAAGTCTTCTGAGTGCAGTATTGTACCTACAAAGTCCAGTGTGAAGATAGAAGAGGTTAATGTCATGCAGGCCACTGATTCAGATGATGATTACATACTTGCAGCTTCTGCATATGTGATGCCTTACAGACTTTTGAGATACACTCTATGTATGCGCAGTGATGGCTCTTGGATTCGGGTGCGTCATTTCATGTGACACCCTGTAGAGAGATTGGTTTCATACCTATCGTACTATGCTTGGTCCTGTGTGCCTTGGTGATGACCGGTCTCTTGACATTGTGGGCATTGGAGATGTTAGGTTGCACTTTCCTTTTGGCAACTCTTTTATTTTGCATGATGTATGCCATGTACCTGCATTGACTCATAGCCTTATGTCAGCTAGATAGCTTGATGATGCAGGGTATTTTGTGTCTTTTGGAGACTTTGCATGGAAGATTACTCATGGTAGGTTTGTACTTGCAAGAGGTGCCAAGTCTGGCAACCTCTATCCCTTACTTGTATTCGGAACTACATTGGATCATGTTTTGTCTGTGGGTTCTATTCCCCATGTATCCCTTTGGCATGCTCATTTGGGGCATATGTCTCTTAAAGGAATGAAAATGCTCAGTGCTTTACAGTATCTTCCGCCTTTTGACTCTTTACTTTTTGATTCTTGTGATCATTGTTTACATGGCATGCATACTAGAAATACCCATAAAAAGTCTGGTAAGAAACGCATGGGTGAGCACTTGGCTCTTGTGCACTCAGAGGTATGTGGACCCATGCCCTGTCAGTCACTTGGTGGGGCAAAGTACTTTGTTACTTTCATAGATGATTACTCACGTAAGGTTTGAGCTTATCCTATAAAGAAAAAATTCGATGTCTTAGACGCATTTCAATGTTGGCTTGCATTGGCAGAGAACTAGTCTGGGAAAATGTTCAAATGCCTAAGGTCAGATAATGGGGGTGGAGTATGTACCATGTGATTTTGAGCAGTTTTGTGATGAGCGGGGTATTAAGCATCTGTTGACCACTCCTTACACCCCACCCCAGAATGGTATGGTTGAACGCATGAACAGGACCATTCAGGAAAGGGCCCATAGCATGCTTAGCCAAGCTGGCTTACCGCAGCACTTTTAGGTTGAGGCAGTTACTACTGCAGTGCATCTCATTAATAGGTCGCCTAGCAATGGCATTGACTTTCGAGTTGCAGAGGAGGTATGGGCAGGCAAACCACCCTCTCATGATCATTTGTGTATCTTTGGCTGTGAGGCCTTTTGCCATGTGCCCAAGGATAAACGCAATAAGCTGGATCCTTTTGCCATGTGTCAAATGCATTTTCATTGGCTATGGAGATGTGGGAGAGATGGGTTACCGTCTATGGGATCCATAGGCGCGGAAAGTGATCCGCAACCATGATGTAATCATTCATGAGGACAAAATACATATGCAACCTGAGAAAGTGGTTGAGGTATGTGGGAGCTTTTTCTCAATCGCCAAGACCCACGGACTACTTATTATTTCAAGCATTCCAAGCTGAGCACTAATGGCTACCTCTCACATAGCCGATGCACCATCCATATATACTGGTGCAGTGAGCTTACCTCCATGTTGATCAAGTTACCTCCTCTCTCGCGCACCTCGATAGCTCCTTGATCCAAGTGCAAGCTTCAAGCAAGCTCCATCCTCAAGCTCCACGCTCTAAGCTCCATTGCCGTGAGCAAGGGAAGAGAAGAGAAGAAGAGAGGAGAAGATAGAGAGCTTCTCCTCCCCAGTCCCTCACCCTCACACACTCACTCCCTCACACTCTCACACTCCCTCCCTCAAGCACAAGCTCAAGCAAGCAAGACGAAGAATAATAATAATAAGAAGAAGAGACCCACTTTGGGCCACACACAAGAATGAGCTTCTCATTCACTTTTCAAATTTATATACAAAACCCTAAATCCATTTTGGGCGGTCATCCCCTTATCCTCTTTTTTACATGGCCCACCATGGCCTAGGCCCTTTTCCCATTGTCCTTCTATTTTCCTAGCTTCCTTTCCACCGCCCATCTACATTTACAAATTGCATAGGTGAGAGCCCGGCGCTCCTTAAATTAAATCATGATACACTTGCACTCTTTTACAAAAGTATTGGCTTGCACTTTTCCTTGTGCATCTTTTTCCCTTATTTAGGACTTTTCTGCACTTCTTGTGTTTCTAGATTTTTCTTGGCACGCCTTCATCTTCCGTTTCACTTTGCCTTGGCATTTGTCTTCTGCTTTAGCTTTTCCAGATTTTTCACTTTGTTCATTTGACGGTTAACATTACCCCCACCTAGACGAGTGCCAGTCCCATGGCACTCACCGTCGTAGGTAGTAGGCATTGGCATGCACTGAAGACATGGGTGGAAGGGATATCGGTGGTTGCCGTGGAGGAGTGTTGGTGGTGGTGTGGAGGAAGGTCGTTGGGGGCACATTGGTGGCCTAGGTGGCTGGTGGTAGGGTTGTTGGAGTTTGTGGTAGGGCTGTTCTTTGTTAAGGATTGCACTGATGGCCAGCACAAGTGTTGGTTTGTTGGGGATTCTGCACATGACGATTCTTGGCAGGCTTGCAGGACGATAAAGGATAAGAATTCATAGTTGGGTATCGATGAAGAGAAAATGACACTTTCGTTGGAGCCTTCAATACCTGCAATTGAAAACCTCTCATAGGTGGTCTCTCCCTAGGGGTAGTGCTAGTCTTCTCTATCATGCATAAGACATGGTTCAATTAGTTTGGGAGACAAGTCAAACTCTAAGCAAGCTGAGAGTATAGTCTTGCACTTAAGGACCCAAATTGTGTATATATTTTGGTGCAGATATTATGTGAGTGCTCGTGCATACTTAGATATTACGTAGTTAGAAGGCCACCGGCTGGTTTTTCATAACAATGTGTGGATAAAGTAAAGTTGTCCATGTTGAGAAGAAGTACACGTGAAGGTATATGAGACATCCTTTGCGTTGTGACTGCACGACGTGGCATAATTGAACACAGGGACACCGCACTTTTTGTAGCTGGGAGCTATTGGACTTGCTTGATGAGGATGGTGTACTTTTCATAGCCACTCGTGTGGTGCTTACCACAATTGATTGCAATGGTATTAAGGCAGAGTGCAAGAGGGAATCGTGTGAATGGGTCAGGGTGACAGGTCTAACCATAGGCGAGACAAGCTCCCTAGGTATGTCATGCCCTTGATGTGCCTTGAACAATTGTGGGTGATGCTAAAGGGCTAGGGGACTAGGGACAGAGCCAGTCGACCAAGGTCACTAGACGTGTACCTAATTTGAGGACCCCTAGGTGTTGTGCTATGATCGTGGTGCTTGGTATCTTTTCATTCTTTTCTTTTCTTTTATTTTCCTTTTTACTTTTTCATTTTCTTTTTCGTCTCTTTTTCCTATTCTTTTTTCTTTCTTTCTTTCTTCTTTTTTTTTTGGACTTGTCTGAGCACAACCATTGCAATATGTTGAGGCTATCAGCCTTTCAATGGGTTGGGAAATGTCAAGCTTCGAAGGTTCAGGAAATGGATATTACAGTGATGATTGTGCCCTAGCCTCGTTGTTAGAGAAGTAATCATGAGACGGGGAGATACACTTGAGATATTGCAATCCTCTTTGGAATATGCGATGTTGGTACAATTGGGGTAATAGCTGCCGTGAGTGCACGACGTAGAGTGTAACCCAGAAAGAGGAAGTGGTTAAGATCATGCTTTGGGCCATGCAACGTGGGCACTCACAAGGGTGATTTTCGCTTTCAGCAGCAGCGTGGCTTTGTCGCGGTTCTTTGTGAGGTTGGTGGTCTTGCGGTGACTTGGGCATTGAACACGTTTGCACGAAGACCTGTGTCATCCTGCATCCACTTGTCACTTCATGAGAGTATATGCAAGTCGCATGCATCAAGTACAACGAAACATGTGAAGATATTACTTTATTCCTATGATGCTGATTGCGATGCATATTCCGGTGCTTGTTAAAGACGTGGCATATATTAGCAATAAGTAAGGAAAGTGTATATAGGTGGGAAGCCTGCCCCTTTAACCATTTAAAGACAAAAAGTTATGGTAGGATGGCCTTTGTTAAGTTGCCTATATATCATAGGGGCTACTCTATTTGCACGAGGCAGGGCGAGTCCGGGTGGTCGAGCGACTGAGGCTTTGATGGTGAGGGGCTCCTGTGAGGCTGGGTGGGGAAGATGTCAACTGGGACTCGGATGGTGTAGTCCATGGCCGCAACTGTTTTCAGAATGTTTTTAAATAATGCATCAAATTCTTGCTTGTCTCGAGCTGCCCTCTCCTCTTTCGAGCACCTGGTGCCCGAGCGTCTGGTGGGAGCCTGCATGGCTGGTGTTGCCACATCCCATGTGCTCCCTTGAGTCCTCGTCCTCTTGGCTTGGGGGGTTTTTAGCCTGCGTCCTGTGCGGTGTCATTTGGGACCTCTTTTCGGTGTGTACCTCTTTAGAGTAGGCACGTAGCGTTCTGGTGGGGGTGCTAGTGCCTTATGCTCTTTCCGACGGCGGAGAGCTTCCTTGCATGTCAGTTGCACTATGTGGTCCACAATTGCTACCGTAGGGGGGCCTGCAAAATGGAACCAAGGATTAGGCCTTGAGACAGGATAAAACTATTCGCATGGAAGGGATTATACAATGGGTTATCAAGCATATATGATGAGGAGCGGTGAGGTGAGGCATGTAGTGTTTGTTTGACAACACCTAAAAACATGCCATTTATTGTAACAATTTTTTGGCAAAACTGTATACAATTGACACCTTATTACTAAATTTTTACATGAATTCAATGCAGATGCGGTGTTCGTTGTTGCTGTCTTTGGAGGCCGTGTCCTTGCAGTCTAGCCAAGAGATGTGGTACAAGGAAGTTCTTGTACGAGAGGAAGGTGGAGTTTTAGACAAAATTTGATAGGTTTACTTAGTGAATCTCAGCTATGACTATTTAAATTTTCCTGTAGGGATTATTATCACTTAGAGGAGATAAGACCTTGTTATAAATTAGGGGTTTTCGGGGGAATTTTAGACTTGGCAAGGTCTGGACAAGTTGATAGGATATCTTAGTATTAATTTAAGGGATGAGGGATTTCACCAGTTATACTACCTCCTACCTCCCAAGGATTAATTTACTTATGAAGAACACACAGCATCATGATTGTGATTATTGTCTATTTATTGAGACTGCAAAAAGTCAATTTAGCAAGAAGGTTGCTGGAACTCGGCACTGTTTGGGTTTGGATCCACAGTGGCTTTCAACATATGCAATAGGACTGGGAACAATAGAGTTCAATAGCACAATCGGAGTATTTGTTGGCTTTGACACTCTACTGTCCAGCATAACAGTAACTCCATCAGATATTATTGCTACAACTGAAAACAGAACAGTAATTGCGAGGCTACATGGAGATCTTGTGTTCTATACACAATTTCCAGTTTTTCCAAGTGTGTACCTGTCAAAACCAGTTAATTACGTGAGACGACTTTTGAATGGATTAGAAGGGCTTTTGATTGATAAGCTAAAATATTCCTTCAATGGGCAATTGTGTGATCACATTGGAACATTATACTATGCATTTTGTGATCAGTTAAATCGATGTACATAAGGCTTCAACTATTTAAGATTTCAAATTCAATACTATATAGAGGAGGATTATGAAAGAGTGTTAAAGGGACTAAAACCTCATTATGCAGTGACATAGTATGGTGTAGAGTTTGGTTTTAGGGATGAAGGTGCTTTTACACGTTTACCTCTACCTTTTTAAGATGTCACAAAATTTGTTATCACATTGGAACTCAATGCAGATGATGTCAAATTTATTATAAATAGGAGTCCAAGGAAAATCATATCAGGGGTCTCGTCAAAATTTGAAGCACTCTCACGAGATGGAATTGCAAAGCTGGTGGTGTCTAACGTTGGGGAGCTTGTAGCTGTTTTTTATCTAGGTATGAATTGTTCAATTGGAATAAGGGCTTCCCCAAAGTTGATACTTAGCTTACAACCTAACAAACCAGAAACTTATGAGTTTGCTTTAACCACCACAAGTGATAAAGCTAGTTCAATAGAATGTGTAGCTAGGTTAAAGGACTCAGGGGGTGAAGTTTTGGACAAGGTATCAACAATGGTCATGGTTACAGCAACAACATACATCATTGTATCAAAGTTTGCAAATAAGGACATAGATCCAATAGAGAGTACAAGCTTTATATCAAGTATATTGTCATCAATAACAAGCTTTCTTACAAATGCTTTCAATGGTATTGCAAGCTTGGGGGAATGTCATTATTTCTTTGGAAATGTCATGAGAGGAGGAAAAAGAAAAAAAAGGATATTAAGTGTGAGAGAGCAGTTGGAAAAAACCATCGTGAGAAACGGAATGCGCCTATCACAGGGAGAGAGAGGGAGAAGGATGAGAAGGCGCCCATTGCCTGTTGATCATCAAAGAGAAGAGAGTGAAATGCCTATGCTTGGCGGTGTTCAGACAAGGCATGCATTTTCCTGCGGCTACTTGGTAGAAGCTCTTCTCCATCGTCATCTTCATCATCATCACAATCATAAATAAGCATCGGAAGAAGCTTCTTGGCTTCACCATCCTGCGTTGCGATACGATGATCAGCCATGGCCAAGGCAAGTAGTCAAGGCTGGATACACACACTTCTTTCTCTGTGTATAGGCACCACGTCATTTCAACATAGATAGAGAGAGAGAGATATATATATATATATATATATTCGCCTCCTCCCTCCCTCCTCCCATGCCCCTCTCGTCATCTCATCTCACCTTCAGAGAGGCGCGCCGTGCACGCATCAGAATTTCACAAATATATCTATCTTGCAGCACTTTCCTTCTCCCGCCTTTCTCGAATCCGCTGTGCTTATCATTCATTTTTCTTTCATAATAACTAATCATCAGTTGGCCGTTGGCGTGTATCTCTGTAACCTGCTCCTCCTCTCTAGACCCCCTTTCCAGAAAGCCTACCAATGGCTCTGGACAAGTGCTCACCCTTCAAAGTCTTCACATCTTTGATCTCAAATGACTCAATGTACAAATCATCAAGCCGCAACAAAGCAATTGCATCTGCCACATCAAAGCCGAGCATGAAAGCATGCACAAAATCTGCACAGTTCTAAAGAGCACCAGCATCTGGTGTGTCCTTTCTGGTCTTCAGTTCCACTCTGCGGGCCTTCAAGTTCATGCGGATGTCGATCTTCATCTGCTCGTATACGAGCGTCTAGATTTCCATCCAGTGCTACTTCAAAGGGGTGTAGCGATGGGCAGGGACGACGATCTTGCGGAACTGTAGTGGCCCTCCACTCCACGTCGTGGGCCGTGGAATCTAGGCTTCCCCATGTCCACATCTTCTCCGCCTCTATCTTCCGCTTTTGCAATGGCCATGGGCATGTCCAATTGAACAGCCATAGGCTCTGCAAGTTCTCCGTGGTTGGCGAAGCAAGGGCGTGCTATGGTATAAAATTGATTTATGGAGCCATATTTGCATGGGGGATTAGGGTGCTCAAGTCATTCTTCTTATGTTGTGGGGGTTGTTCTTTTGTGGACCAAAGGCGGATGGGAGATCCTTCTTGTGTTCTATGTAACATGGAGTTTGAAGAATAAGTGTGGGAGTCATAGGCAGAAGAGCATCTAGGGACTAGAGAGAGAGAGAAAGAAATAGTCGTGAGAAAGAGGTTGCCATCTTTTTGAACGAATTGGAGAGAGGGAGAGATAGGAGGGTTTGGAGAGCACAATAAAAAAAAAGATTGCAAAAGAATGTAATTGGAGAATAAGAGCGGGGAATTGAAATCAATACTTTGTTGTTGAAGATCATCTCCATGTCCTTTTCTTGACGCTAAACTGGAGCTTCAATATACTTATCTAATCTGAAGTGATAAGATCTCTCAAGAGACGAGAAATGTTGAGCTTGCGATGCACAATGACTGGATAGAAGGCAGACATTGGCTGGACTGTAGGGGGACACGGTCTCCAAGGACGTGATGACGACTCGCGGGTTTTACACGTAAGTGTCTTAATTCGTTTATCTAAAATAAATGATATGGCATGATAATTTTTTTAGTTTATAATTTTTAAAATATGTCTTTAAACCTGTTTTCTCATGCTACATGGTTGTTTACATTTATCTGAACTGGTTTTTATTTATTAAAAATCAAAAACAGTCGAAAACACTAAAAAATGACTCAAAATTATCATAAATAAAATTTTATAAAATTACTGACTGAAAATATATAAGTTCTGATATTTTTCCTATAAATCTTATGAGTGAAGGAATTTATTGAATTTCTATCAAGATTTTTAAAGATGTTTTGTTATATTTAAAAATTAGAAAAGAGTTATATTTAGGGAAAAAGCATAGTTTTCCTTTACGTAAAATGTGTTATTTATTGATATAAACTATGGATTCTTAGTGAGATATTGGAAATAAAATATCTGATTTGTTAGTTCGTTTATGTTGTAAGGGTTAAAGAAAAGAAATAATGATTTAATAATATTTTACTTAAGAAATGCTCGTATAAAGATATGGTGTTTTGGTTTTGAAAGGAGAGATTATACGTGGTATGAGCATTTAGGAAACATGGGAAGTTACAAATAAAAAGTTTGACAACACTTTATAATGATTAATAATGTTAGGTTGCAGTTACAAAATTTAGTTTAAATTAAAACCAAAATAAAATCAAATAATTTAATGATCGGATGGCATGAGGAAAAGCCTCAGCATCTATATTAAATTTTTACATGTTATTCATTTTACAATCAACTTCTTAAATACATGGAGTGGAGGGCCACTAGGATAATTTAAAGAAAACTAAGGGGATATACGGGATTTAAAATGAACGTTGTATGTGAACCATAAGAGTGTGGAAAGAACTTGTTTTATCATGCTTGATACTGGTTATAGAAGAGGAAAAGAAAGGACGTGATTTTCACGGAACGAAAAAAATTTATTTAAAAATTAAAAGCAACGACGAAATTTATATACGGAGTGGGAAACGTCTACCAAGGGAGATTAAAATTTAGGGGTTTATAGTACGCCAGAAAATTTGATTTGAATGTTTGTTTAAAATTAAACAAATAAAAAGAATTAATTTTAATCAGGTGGAGAAAAACATAAAAAGGAATTTTAAACGGAGATATACAAATAGATCCAAGAGATCTATATCCCTGAAACAACCTTTCCAAAGTCAAACATTAAAAACATTTCCTGGATAAACCGCCACTAGCATGGCAGGAGAACATTATGAGGAGCTGCCCCTGAGAGATGGGGAGAAACCATAATCATCTTAGGTTTAGAAATTTAGTGCCCAGTATAATTTACTGAAGTTTAGAATCTTTGCAGTTGGACTACTACAAACAACGTTGTAGATATTAGGGAAGGTTAAGTTGAATTAAAACAATTAGTGCAATAATCACTTGTTTAGTGCAACAACTCTTAGGAGTTGGCTTGTTAACATGGGTAAAAGTGGCTTGGTCTTTGGCCAGTCATTTTTGGTGCGTCTGCCGGGAGCCAAGTGCGATCGAACGAGTGATAAATCTTCCGAGGGTATTTTAGATCCTAAGTGTTATTTATGAGTGAATACGCAGTCTCTTTTCTAAGGGACTATTTTCCTAATTTGCCCCAGGAGTGCCAAAGAAAAGTACTAGACTGGGCGAGAGATACGGAGTTAGTAGAGGGAGGCACATATTTTGGGCCACAATTAACTGTGGACGTTGAACAATTATCCTCTTGGAGCTGGGGTTATAACGACTGTGCGCAAACCATAGTTCTACTAGCGACACACTTTGGGTTAATAGATGCAGTAGAGATAAATACAATCAGTGTATCGTACCACTTTGATTGGTATTACCGCACAGCTTATCGGACGTTTAGAAGAGTAGTGTGGGATGATGTGTTGCCTTGGATACGTGTATCCAGAGGTTTAAAAATTGCTTTCGACACGAAAGACGTTAGAGAGGTTGCTGAAATTCTAGGTTTAATCCCCGAGCAAGAAGAAAAGTTACCTTTTGGGGAGATAGACCCAGAGCTGCTGACTATTTTGAACCTACTAAGTGCGCATACAAGCGACAACCTAATTTTATAGCTTCAAATAAAACGAGCGTAATTTTGGAGTATGACAGTAAAAGCTAGTTTAGTACTCGTGGATGAATTCAGAAGAGAGACGGAAGCAGCAAAACGAAGCTAGGGATCAGCGAGTTAGAGAACGAGCAGTGCGACAAGAGGCTTGGCTATTAGAAAGGCTAGAGAGGGTCAACGCATTGCTGAATTTGGGAGTAGACGTTGTGTCTGACTCAACGGTAGAACCTCTTCAGCCTAGCTTATCAACTGATAGAACACCATCGAAAGAAAGTGAAGCAGCTTCATATCAATGGGATCAAGTTGTCTCCAGTACTAGCAGTGTCACTGGGGAAAGAGGTAGGCAAAATAGTGAAAATAGGGAGAGTGAAGCTAATGCTACAGTCGGGAGTATTGAACTGCTCTTTGACTAGGATTTAGAGTCAAATTTCGGATTGCGTCAATTATTTAAGGAACCTCAGGAACCTCCGTGGTTTGATACTATCAACGATTTAGGGTTAGGGCTACTATTTAGAGAAACAATGGCTCGCAACCCAGTTAGATTAGCTGATTTCACGCAATTCGGGGGGCTATGGGACGAAGATCCCGATGCCCATTCGCAAAGATTTGAGGTGACTTGCGTCGCCAATTAGATAATAGATGACGACCAAAAGCTTCATATCTTCCCTGCAACATTAAAAGATGAAGCAGCGAAATGGTATGGGAATTTAGATGCTCAACATAAAGGGACCTATGATGCCTTATCAAGAGCTTTTCTAGAAAAATTTAGACGACAAGGTTTTCAAGATAGATTGGCTCTTCAACTGGATTATCTGTCCCAAGGAGCAACTGAAAGTGTTGAACATTATATTGAGCGCATGGAGACGATCATTCGTAAGATGAATCCTGCTCCT
The DNA here is from genome assembly GCF_053477565.2 of Lygodium microphyllum. Lineage (NCBI taxonomy): Eukaryota > Viridiplantae > Streptophyta > Polypodiopsida > Schizaeales > Lygodiaceae > Lygodium > Lygodium microphyllum. Next base: position 85,525,537 of record NC_141138.1, on the reverse strand, counting down.
GACGATCCCACGCAAAAACGTAAGTTTATTGATGGACTTAATCCTGAAGTTCATCAGCATGTTAGTTTACAACGACCAGCTACGTTGGCAGATGCTAAAACACATGCTAGATGGTGGGAAGAAGTGCAGCTTAGTCAACAACGATGGAGAGATCTATTCAAAGAATCTCGGACAGAATATCCAAGCACTTCAGGTGGGGTACCTAAGAACGTGTCTTATGTGACCGTTCCTTTAAATCCCTCGGTAACCGCAAGCTCAAACATGTCGAGTGTACCTCTAAATCCGTACACTTCAATTCCAGCCTATATGATGCAGACAGGAATGCCTTCTATGCCGCAATCTCAATCTCCTCTGGATGAAGCAAAAGTAGCAGATATTATTGCGAAATCTCTAGGAAAATTAAAGGAGGAAATTATGACTGCAGTACAAGCGCCTTTGAAGGAAATTTATTCGATAACGACACAAGGATCTAGTGCTCAACAATCGTCGGGAAATTCGACTTCAAACCCACCTCGATCTAATATCTGGTGTGGCAAGTGTCATGGTTACGGCCATGTGGCTACAGAGTGTCCGACACCTTCAAGATTAATGCCCGATCATCCACCGTTTTGCTCTTTTTGCCATAAAACCGGTCATTTAGATACAAATTGTTGGCATAAATTGGGTCAAGAGCAACAACAAGCTCGTTCAATGCAAACGAATTACAATTACATGGATCGTAATAATAGGACTTATGAGATTGGACCACCCAATCAACCTTTTAGGCCACGAGGATTGCCCACCCAGGGTAGACCCCCAGTGCCTCGAAACAATTACAATAGTGATGGCAATCGAGGGAGAAATTCTCATTTTAGAAGAAATAATGGAAATTTTCGTAATCCAATGGGACAAGGTAGTCAACAAAGACCTAGGGGACCAGTAATTTGTTATCGATGCCAACAAGAAGGTCACATAGCCACATATTGTCCAAATGCGCGTAAAAATCAAGACTATACTCCTCTTTGTAGGAGGTGCAGTGGTGAAGGACACTATGAAGAGAATTGTCCTAAGCGAGAGGATAATAAAATGTCTGACAAAGGGAAACAAACCTCTAACGAACCTTCAACGTCTGCTGCAAATTTAGTTGAAGTAGAAACAATAAGGAAAGATATTGGAGTTAAGTCAAAATTTATACCTCGCAAGGTGACTTTTAGAGCTGACCCTATGATTGGTGTTATTACTCGGGCACAAAAGCAACAACAGAAGGAGCAAGGTTTAGAAAAAGAGAGTCCACAATTAAACGGAGCAGTGAAGGATAAGTCTAAGGACATAGATCCTAATATAGAACTACCTGAATCGGATTCTCCGCAGCATTCCTCTGACCATCCATTATTACCTGTGCCCTTAGTAAATCCTAAGATTCAAGTGGGAGTAGCTCCTTTTCCCGAAAGATTGGTTCCTCCTAAGGAAGGGAGTAAAGATTATGTAGAATCCGTAAATAAGACCTATGATCTTTGGGCTGCATTAGAAGAAATATCATTGACTATTAACCTTCGGCAATTACTAGAAATAGCGCCTGTTTGTCGGAAACAACTTTACCATAAATTAGTTCGGCGTCGAAGGAAGAGGATTGAAATAAACGCTTCTAAAGTCCGTGAAAATTCTTCCAAAGGAAAAACAACTAAGGATGTAAAAATAGTAGATTTATTTGTGGACCCAGGAGCTCCAGTTATCGATACTACTATTAATGGCCACTTGCTACATGAAGTGCAGTTGGATGGCGGTTCAGCAGTTAATTTGATGACAGAACAAGCTATGCAAGAATTAGGGTTGAAGGATCTAGAACCTACTCATATTGTTTTACGTGTGGTTGATCAAAGGAAAGTAACTCCTTTGGGGTTACTGCGAAATGTGAAATCTGTAGTAGCCGGATTAGAATTTCATGTGAACTATTTGATCGTTCGTTCGCAAACAAATATTTCATCATATTCTGTCCTGTTAGGAAGGCCTTGGTTATACCAAGCAAGATGCATTCAGGACTGGTATAAAGGTTCAATTGTGATTGGTCCTCGAAATGATAGGGTTAAAATACAAGTTATTTCAAAAGGATTTTTGAAAGATTCAGGAGATGAAGCAGTTAGTGAAATGGATGAGAGATCCAACAGTGAGTTTTATGATTCAGAAATGGAGAGGACTGATCATGAAGGGCCTTATGCCTGGTTATTTAAAACACCACACCCAGCAGGAGCAGAAAAAGTAGAGGTCAATATAGTACATCAGCCTCACAAGGTAGAACAGATGGGTATTGGTGAGTATGCTGTAGCGTTTTCATCTGACAATGATTCGGATAGTGATATTACTCAGTGGTTATCCACATCCGAAGATACAACTCTTGACTACTTAATGCTTTCAGCAGAAGAAGCAGAATATCTTGATGATTCGCTTGAAACATGTTTTCAATTATCTACGGATCAAGAAGGAAATAATCAAGAAGATGTATTTTCTGCTTACAACAGGTCGGAAGTGATTTCTATGGATGAATTAGAGGAGGAAGAAATGCCTGAGTTAATGATATCTGATGTGGCTGACATTTCAATAACCTCTTCAGAAGGTATGGGAGAAGATGATGTTACTGATAATCATAATAGTATGCTTGAGAGTAGGATTTTAGAAGCTCTTCCTTATGGGGAAAATGCTTTACCCTTTGGATTTGGACAATTGCCAAATAGAGCTAAAAGGATTTATTACTACCAGCTAGAAGCGAAGGAAAGAGAAAGGAGAAGTAGGCATAGGTGCAAACCCTTACAAAGACCACTATCTCGTGAGGACGAGGATGATTCAGCTTCGGCTTTTAACAGGTTTTCACAGACTTCTCGTGAACATCATGGCAATTACGCTAGGATTATTAGAGAATTGGAAGAGGCATTGGAAGTAGAGCGTGAGGCAGCGTTGACTGCTGTAAATGAAGCAATGAAGAAGATTACTGAGTTGCAAAAGGAAAAGGCAGAGTTTCAGTTTAGAGAAAGGCGATATCTAGATGAAATCTCGCTTTTAGAATTTTATTTAGAAGAAGAGAAATCTAAATTCAGTAGGGGTGAGTTACAGATGGACCAAGCGTTATCTATGGATACAAATTATTGGGAAGAACATGAAAACACTGATAGGTTTTTGGGAAAAAATAAATCTAAGAATATTTTTGAACCAGAGACTCAAGAGAAAAACCCTACAAATGTTCCCTGGTTGTGTCATTCTTTTAGGCGTTCGACCGGAATTGCACAGAAGATTTATCGCTGTTCTAGGGGACTGATAATTGGTTATCAACGAGTCCAATCTGAACCTACTAAGGTTAAATTGCACAATATGCAAGCGGTGGTGTTGCCTCATCCAAAAGAAAGAGTAATGGATTTTACTATTTATGGGGATGGGCAAGAGCCACAACTTAGATGGTTTGAACCTGCAGCACCTAGGAATTTTGTGGAACTAAAACAAGTTATACATTATTTGGGCTGTCGAATTCAGGGCGAGGAGGATGAGAATCTACATTCATTAATTCTCAAGCTTAAAGATAATCAATGGTTTTGGAGTTTAGATGATCGGGAATGTCTAGAAAAGAATAACGACATTTTACGTCGATATCGCCGTAGGTTACATGCTCAATATCCATGTACTTCAGAGCAGATACCTAGCGTAATTGACTCTGTAAGAACCTCATTTACCATGAAATCTCGTAAAAATGTAAATGTCAATAATGGCGATTTAGATAAATATGGGAAGAGATATACTGAAAAATCCTTTCCTGAGTTAGTAAATGTCTATGGAGTAGAAGTTGATGGTGCTACGCAAGATAACCCGGCTATTATTCCTTATAGGGCTTTACCTTTAGTAAATTCTGTGAGTGTGGGAGAAGAAGCACTGGAATCAAGTACTAAGAATAACCTGCTTGAAAATGTATTGATGCAGATATCCGAAGATGTGCCCACAATTAAGCCACGAATAATAGACTCTCTATTTATTGAAGAGCCTGAAGTTGAAGTAGTTAAGCTTAAAATGGTAGAAGGAAAATATTTAAATTTAGGAGACCAATTGGAATCGCCACACCGTGAAAGATTCGAAGAAGTTTTACGAGTGCATGTTGACACTTTTGCTTGGTCATATAGGGACCTTAAGGGTATCAAAGCTGAATTATGTCAGCATTTTATTGATCTAGAACCAGGCACAAAACCTGTATGTCAACGTCAACGACGAACAAACCCTGTGTATGCAGAGTTAGTGAAAGCTGAAATTACTAAGCTTTTAGATGCTGGATTCATTTATCCTGTTGCATACAGTGAATGGGTATCTCCTATTGTGGTAGTACCCAAGAAGAATAGTAAGAAGATTCGCATTGTGTCGATTATAGAAAGCTGAATAGCAAAACACGTAAAGATCATTTTCCTTTGCCATTTACTGATCAGGTACTTGATAAGGTTGCTGGTCATGAGCTGTATTCTTTCATGGATGGATTTAGCGGTTACAACCAAGTACTAATTCATCCTGAAGATCAATCCAAAACTACATTTACTACTGAATGGGGTACATTTGCTTATAGAGTAATGCCTTTTGGTTTGTGCAATGCACCCGCAACATTCCAGAGAGTTATGATTGCAGCTTATCAAGATTTTTTACGTCAATGGATGGAAGTTTTCTTAGATGACTTTTGTGTCTATGGTACGGCAAAAGAAATGCCTGAGTTACTAACACAAGTATTTGAACGTAGTGATGAAGTAGGTATATCCTTGAATCCTGATAAATGTGTTTTTGGAGTACCAAAAGGAACCTTATTGGGGCATATCGTTTCTAAAGAAGGTATTGCCATGGATCCAGCTAAAATTATTAAGATTTCTGCACTTCCACCTCCAACAAATCTTAAGCAATTGCGTGGATTTTTAGGACATCTAAATTATTATCGGAGATTTATTTCCGATTTTGCAAAGGTGGCATCACCTTTGACAAATCTACTACGAAAGGATACTCCTTTTATTTGGGATAATGTTTGCCAGAAAGCATTTGAATTTCTTAAACATAAGTTAATTGAAGGACCAGTATTCGCACCCCCAGATTGGACAAAAGAATTCCATATTCATGTTGATGCATCTATGTATGCTGTAGGAGCTGTTTTGTGCCAAGCAGATGATAATAAGGTGGATCATCCAATTTATTATGCGAGTCGAAATTTGAGTGATGCAGAAAGGAATTATACCACCACTGAGAAAGAATGCCTATCAATGGTATTTGCGGTGGAGAAATTTCACCATTATTTATTAGGGAATAAGTTTACTATATATGTTGATCATGAGGTGTTAAAGTATTTGCTTAATAAAGCAGAACTTTCAGGACGTGTGATTCGTTGGATGTTGTTATTCCAAGAGTTTGATTTTCAAATAGTTACTCGTCCTGGTAGAGCTCATGTTCTAGCAGATCATCTATCACGATTATTAACATCAGACAAGGAGGAAGGGGTGGAAGATGATTTGCCGGATGCATCACTTTTCACTGTGGAGACACAAGTTCCATGGTATGCTGATATTGCAAATTTTCTTAGTACTGCTCGATATCCACCTGGTGCTGATAAACGCAGGAAACGTCAGATATTCATGCAATCACGCTCCTATGGATTATTAGGGGGTTACCTTTATAAAAATTTTCCACGCGAAGGTATCTATCGACGTTGTGTAAGGGAAGATGAAGTACCAGTGGTTCTTAAGGCATTGCATGATGAGCCGTGTGGTGGCCATTTTGCCGGTGAATTGACTGCAAGAAAAGTTCTATTAGCTGGTTATTGGTGGCCTAGTCTATTTAAAGATACTTATTATTATTGTCGCAAATGCGATGTATGTCAAAGGACTGGTCGTCCTTCTAAGAGTTTTGCTACGCCTTTGACACCTATATTAGCATTAGCACCTTTTGAGAAATGGGGAATTGATTTTGTAGGCCCAATTGATCCGCCTACTAGATATCGATCGAATCGTTATATCTTAGTCTGTACTGACTATATTACAAAGTGGGTGGAAGCGAAAGCGCTTAAAACGGATAAAGCCATTGATGTGGCTAAGTTTATGTATGAGAATATTATTACGCGTTTTGGTTGCCCACTGGAATTAGTAAGTGACCGAGGTTCCCATTTCTTGAATGGTCTTATCAGCGAGTTAATGGAAATCTATAAAATTAAACATCGCAAATCAACACCTTATTATCCCATAGCTAACGGTCAAGTTGAAGTAACCAATCGCATTATATGTGGGATTTTAACTAAAACGGTTGCTTCCCACAGGTGAGATTGGGATGAACGTTTATATGAAGCGTTATGGGCCTATAGAACTACTTATAAGGTGACAGTGCAAAATACACCCTTCAATTTAGTTTATGGCACTAATGCTATATTCCCTATTGAGCAAGAGTTGCCCACTTTACGAGTAGCTCTATCATTACGACTAGGTGAGGTTGAATCTTTGAAACAACGGATTTTACAATTGGTAAAGTTGGATGAGGAAAGATTATTAGCCCTACAAAGTCTAGAAGCAATGCAAAAACGTCGTAAAGCATGGCACGACCAGAATATTAAAGTACGGGAGTTTAAAGAAGGCGATTTAGTTTTACTTTATGACAGTCGTTATTATAAATTTCCTGGGAAGCTTAAAATTCGTTGGTTGGGACCTTTTAAGGTGATTAATGTTTATGATAATGGTTCTCTTGATGTGCAGGATATTAATGCTGAAAATGAGATATTTAGGGTTAATGGCCTGCGCCTTAAACATTTTGTGACTTAGGCTAGTTAGGTATAGTTAGGTTAGTAGTTACAATAATATTTTGTCTAATCCACCCTTGGATGTCTTTTCTTTCTTGGGGGGTTTTTTAAATGGGATGCAGGTATGGCCTTTTTGTGGATGGATGCGCTTTACCCTCGTATTGATGCCGATAGTACTGATCCTGTTCATGCTGGACCTTACGATATTCCGCGTTTTCAGACGCGTGACAGGTTTTTATATGCACCGAGAGGGGAGGCCTGTTGTGGTTCTTCTTTTGTGATTATTTTTTGTTTACAGTATCATCCACCTTTTGGTTGTAGGTCCTGTCAGCGGCATTTATTTGTGCGTGCTCAGCTCTTGTGTTGGCAGTGTCGCACATACTTTCGACGCTATGGTACCACTGCCATGCAGGAAATGATTGGTTATACCTACCAGCGTCATGATTATAATAGTGTTTTTTCTCCTGAGCGCGGCGCTGGTCAGTCTAGGGTAGGCCGAGAGCAAGCCGAATTTGCGAGATATCGTTCCACTGTCTACCGCCTTACTCCATCTTACCATGATTTGCAGACTAGCGTTCCCTGCCCATGTTGGGATTATATTTGTTGGTACATGGATGCGACCGAGGGGCATTCCTTAGATGCTTTACCAGTGGCCCCTATGCCCTATTATGATGATGCAGCTTCGGCTTCGCTCCATGATGTGATGGAGGTTCTTAGCGATGCACCTGACAGCGGATCTGTGACTTCTGATATGTCTACGCTAGAGGCTATTCTTGAGCATCCTATAGATGATAGTTTAGTTAATAGGTTTGACTTAGATGGAGTTGATGATTTCGGATTAGGATTATTGTTTTCACTAGAAGATCTCAGAGACTTTGAAGATTTTAGTTTAGATATTTTGTTTTCTTAGTCTTTTATGTTTTTTCTTTTATTCTACATTTTGAAAAAAAAAAACCAAACAAACAAACAAATATATATATCGTTTAAAAAAACATACAATGCTTTGAATTATTGATATCCTGTAGGTTTTCATGCACTTTAGTTTTATTTTCCACGTAGTTAGGTAGTTAGTTGCATGCACGGTCGGGATATTCCTTTCAGTGCTAGAGTTTGGGATATTTAAGTTAGTAAGATGGACAGTTCTATATGTAAGAATGGTTATCAAGTGGAGAAATATACTGCTTCTTAAATAACCAAGCAGTGGGAGCGTTATGACAGTCTAGTTGATCGCGATTGTGACATGAGTATTTGACAATTCTTTTGTACAGGGAAAAGTTTTATTATTTATCTAACCCTTTAATATTGTACTGGCTAGTGTATGTTTCATGTGCAGATTTGACTATGATTTTGCGTTACACACTGTTGTATGTTTCTGATTGATTTTTGGAGTTGCAATATCCACGAACATACAAGGTTGTTTCATACCTAAACTTTTTATTTCATATTCATTTTGAAAAGAACATGAATAAAAAATTGATGGAATGAAATTAGAGATGTCGAAGAAGAAGAAAAAAAGAAAAAACAATTAAGTAAATTACAGAGGAATTATAAATAAATATTTTAAACAAATATGAATGATATATACACAATTCTCTCTATATGAAGTCCACTCACAAGGGATGGGACTTAGCATTAGGGAGTGATTAAAAGGGGGGTGACATGTGTGCATAACATAGTGAATTTCATTGTATGGGTGTCCGATTAGGAATCCTATAGAGTTTTCCCCTATCTTTTGGTCGCTTTTCTAGCGATATGTGGGATAGCTGAATAACAAGGTTCTCTCCACGAAATTTTGACTAGGAGTAGCGTGGAAGAAAGATGCTGAGCTGGTGAGTATTCTTTGCTTATCATTTGCCTAGGCAGAGTGACTAGTATTATGCGTTAGATTAGATTCCTCGAGCAAAGTTGTTGGGCTGAAATGTTTGACCGTTCAATTAAGTGATGTCTTCTTAGCTTCTTAGTTGATCCTTTTTTTAAAAAAAACAACAACAAAACAATCCTTAAAATCCAATCCAAATATTAAAAGTTCGGAAGAGTCTATATATTTATTCTTTTAAAGAAAGAAAGTAAGAAGAAAAAGAAAAGAAAAGAAAAAAACACCCTAAGACTGCACGGTTTGAAAAAAAAAAACAACCAAAAGAAGATAACCATCGCCTCTGAGGTCCTGGTAGGCTGTAGGGATTTCCTTGACGGGTGCCCTGTGTCCGATGCCTTGTATCTCTTTGGGGTGGGACCTTTTGGGAAAGAGAATCAATGTATATACTCTTTTGACATTAAAAGAAAAACCCATTAAAACATAAACTTAAAAGAAGAGCCTTGGACAATTAGAAGTTACGAACTATTGGCTGGTTGTTCTAGTAGAACATGGAGGGTTAGCAGCTAAACCCTAGGAGTCCTATTTAGTGTTGTAGTATTAGTTTACCTTGTTTGGGTTCTTTGTTAAGTAACGACCTTATCAGTGATGCTATTTCAGAAGCAATATTTTTAGTAGGATAGTAGTGTGGCAATTTATTGCCTAGAGGGATTATTGTTGTTTAGCGGCTCTAGACAGTTTCCTAGTTGGTATATTCTATGCAATGGATGAAGCTCTGTTATGCATTTCAGTGGAGACAGTGAGTAAGGGAGAATGTTAGTTTGCACAAGTTTTTACATCTTTTCATTGAAACATTTATATTGTTTGCATTTTAATATGACACAAATAAGTATTTTTTCTACTTTTCCAGTGTCTACTAGTTGTCCATGTGTGGTTATGCAGGTGATGTAGCTGTGCTCGCGAGGACGCTTCGCAATTAAGTGGAGGAGAGTATATTTTTTCTTTCAAAGTTGCGTAGCAGTGCTCGTGGTAGCAGTGTTGGTGATGCTGAATGTTCATGATGTAGTTGTGCTCGCGAGGACGCTTCGCATTTCAGTGGGGGAGAATGACAACACCTAAAACCATGCCATTTATTGTAACAATTTTTTGGCAAAACTGTATACAATTGACACCTTATTACTAAATTTTTACATGAATTCAATGCAGATGCGGTGTTCGTTGTTGCTGTCTTTGGAGGCCGTGTCCTTGCAGTCTAGCCAAGAGATGTGGTACAAGGAAGTTCTTGTACGAGAGGAAGGTGGAGTTTTAGACAAAATTTGATAGGTTTACTTAGTGAATCTCAGCTATGACTATTTAAATTTTCCTGTAGGGATTATTATCACTTAGAGGAGATAAGACCTTGTTATAAATTAGGGGTTTTCGGGGGAATTTTAGACTTGGCAAGGTCTGGACAAGTTGATAGGATATCTTAGTATTAATTTAAGGGATGAGGGATTTCACCAGTTATACTACCTCCTACCTCCCAAGGATTAAATTACTTATGAAGAACACACAGCATCATGATTGTGATTATTGTCTATTTATTGAGACTGCAAAAAGTCAATTTAGCAAGAAGGTTGCTGGAACTCGACACTGTTTGGGTTTGGATCCACAGTGGCTTTCAACATATGCAATAGGACTGGGAACAATAGAGTTCAATATCACAATCGGAGTATTTGTTGGCTTTGACACTCTACTGTCCAGCATAACAGTAACTCCATCAGATATTATTGCTACAACTGAAAACAGAACAGTAATTGCGAGGCTACATGGAGATCTTGCGTTCTATACACAATTTCCAGTTTTTCCAAGTGTGTACCTGTCAAAACCAGTTAATTACGTGAGACGACTTTTGAATGGATCAGAAGGGATTTTGATTGATAAGCTAAAATATTCCTTCAATGGGCAATTGTGTGATCACATTGGAACATTATACTATGCATTTTGTGATCAGTTAAATCGATGTACATAAGGCTTCAACTATTTAAGATTTCAAATTCAATACTATATAGAGGAGGATTATGAAAGAGTGTTAAAGGGACTAAAACCTCGTTATGCAGTGACATAGTATGGTGTAGAGTTTGGTTTTAGGGATGAAGGTGCTTTTACACGTTTACCTCTACCTTTTTAAGATGTCACAAAATTTGTTATCACATTGGAACTCAATGCAGATGATGTCAAATTTATTATAAATAGGAGTCCAAGGAAAATCATATCAGGGGTCTCGTCAAAATTTGAAGCACTCTCACGAGATGGAATTGCAAAGCTGGTGGTGTCTAACGTTGGGGAGCTTGTAGCTGTTTTTTATCTAGGTATGAATTGTTCAATTGGAATAAGGGCTTCCCCAAAGTTGATACTTAGCTTACAACCTAACAAACCAGAAACTTATGAGTTTGCTTTAACCACCACAAGTGATAAAGCTAGTTCAATAGAATGTGTAGCTAGGTTAAAGGACTCAGGGGGTGAAGTTTTGGACAAGGTATCAACAATGGTCATGGTTACAGCAACAACATACATCATTGTATCAAAGTTTGCAAATAAGGACATAGATCCAATAGAGAGTACAAGCTTTATATCAAGTATATTGTCATCAATAACAAGCTTTCTTACAAGTGCTTTCAATGGTATTGCAAGCTTGGGGGAACGTCATTATTTCTTTGGAAATGTCATGAGAGGAGGAAAAAGAAAAAAAAGGATATTAAGTGTGAGAGAGCAGTTGGAAAAAACCATCGTGAGAAACGGAATGCGCCTATCACAGGGAGAGAGAGGGAGAAGGATGAGAAGGCGCCCATTGCCTGTTGATCATCAAAGAGAAGAGAGTGAAATGCCTATGCTTGGCGGTGTTCAGACAAGGCATGCATTTTCCTGCGGCTACTTGGTAGAAGCTCTTCTCCATCGTCATCTTCATCATCATCACAATCATAAATAAGCATCGGAAGAAGCTTCTTGGCTTCACCATCCTGCGTTGCGATACGATGATCAGCCATGGCCAAGGCAAGTAGTCAAGGCTGGATACACACACTTCTTTCTCTGTGTATAGGCACCACGTCATTTCAACATAGATAGAGAGAGAGAGAGATATATATATATATATATATATTCGCCTCCTCCCTCCCTCCTCCCATGCCCCTCTCGTCATCTCATCTCACCTTCAGAGAGGCGCGCCGTGCACGCATCAGAATTTCACAAATATATCTATCTTGCAGCACTTTCCTTCTCCCGCCTTTCTCGAATCCGCTGTGCTTATCATTCATTTTTCTTTCATAATAACTAATCATCAGTTGGCCGTTGGCGTGTATCTCTGTATCCTGCTCCTCCTCTCTAGACCCCCTTTCCAGAAAGCCTACCAATGGCTCTGGACAAGTGCTCACCCTTCAAAGTCTTCACATCTTTGATCTCAAATGACTCAATGTACAAATCATCAAGCCGCAACAAAGCAATCGCATCTGCCACATCAAAGCCAAGCATGAAAGCATGCACAAAATCTGCACAGTTCTAAAGAGCACCAGCATCTGGTGTGTCCTTTCTGGTCTTCAGTTCCACTCTGCGGGCCTTCAAGTTCATGCGGATGTCGATCTTCATCTGCTCGTATACGAGCGTCTAGATTTCCATCCAGTGCTACTTCAAAGGCGTGTAGCGATGGGCAGGGACGACGATCTTGCGGAACTGTAGTGGCCCTCCACTCCACGTCGTGGGCCGTGGAATCTAGGCTTCCCCATGTCCACATCTTCTCCGCCTCTATCTTCCGCTTTTGCAATGGCCATGGGCATGTCTAATTGAACAGCCATAGGCTCTGCAAGTTCTCCGTGGTTGGCGAAGCAAGGGCGTGCTATGGTATAAAATTGATTTATGGAGCCATATTTGCATGGGGGATTAGGGTGCTCAAGTCATTCTTCTTATGTTGTGGGGGTTGTTCTTTTGTGGACCAAAGGCGGATGGGAGATCCTTCTTGTGTTCTATGTAACATGGAGTTTGAAGAATAAGTGTGGGAGTCATAGGCAGAAGAGCATCTAGGGACTAGAGAGAGAGAGAAAGAAATAGTCGTGAGAAAGAGGTTGCCATCTTTTTGAACGAATTGGAGAGAGGGAGAGATAGGAGGGTTTGGAGAGCACAATAAAAAAAAAGATTGCAAAAGAATGTAATTGGAGAATAAGAGCGGGGAATTGAAATCAATACTTTGTTGTTGAAGATCATCTCCATGTCCTTTTCTTGACGCTAAACTGGAGCTTCAATATACTTATCTAATCTGAAGTGATAAGATCTCTCAAGAGACGAGAAATGTTGAGCTTGCGATGCACAATGACTGGATAGAAGGCAGACATTGGCTGGACTGTAGGGGGACACGGTCTCCAAGGACGTGATGACGACTCGCGGGTTTTACACGTAAGTGTCTTAATTCGTTTATCTAAAATAAATGATATGGCATGATAATTTTTTTAGTTTATAATTTTTAAAATATGTCTTTAAACCTGTTTTCTCATGCTACATGGTTGTTTACATTTATCTGAACTGGTTTTTATTTATTAAAAATCAAAAACAGTCGAAAACACTAAAAAATGACTCAAAATTATCATAAATAAAATTTTATAAAATTACTGACTGAAAATATATAAGTTCTGATATTTTTCCTATAAATCTTATGAGTGAAGGAATTTACTGAATTTCTATCAAGATTTTTAAAGATGTTTTGTTATATTTAAAAATTAGAAAAGAGTTATATTTAGGGAAAAAGCATAGTTTTCCTTTACGTAAAATGTGTTATTTATTGATATAAACTATGGATTCTTAGTGAGATATTGGAAACAAAATATCTGATTTGTTAGTGCATTTATGTTGTAAGGGTTAAAGAAAAGAAATAATGATTTAATAATATTTTACTTAAGAAATGCTCGTATAAAGATATGGTGTTTTGGTTTTGAAAGGAGAGATTATACGTGGTATGAGCATTTAGGAAACATGGGAAGTTACAAATAAAAAGTTTGACAACACTTTATAATGATTAATAATGTTAGGTTGCAGTTACAAAATTTAGTTTAAATTAAAACCAAAATAAAATCAAATAATTTAATGATCGGATGGCATGAGGAAAAGCCTTAGCATCTATATTAAATTTTTACATGTTATTCATTTTACAATCAACTTCTTAAATACATGGAGTGGAGGGCCACTAGGATAATTTAAAGAAAACTAAGGGGATATACGGGATTTAAAATGAACGTTGTATGTGAACCATAAGAGTGTGGAAAGAACTTGTTTTATCATGCTTGATACTGGTTATAGAAGAGGAAAAGAAAGGACGTGATTTTCGCGGAACGAAAAAAATTTATTTAAAAATTAAAAGCAACGACGAAATTTATATACGGAGTGGGAAACGTCTACCAAGGGAGATTAAAATTTAGGGGTTTATGGTACGCCAGAAAATTTGATTTGAATGTTTGTTTAAAATTAAACAAATAAAAAGAATTAATTTTAATCAAGTGGAAAAAAACATAAAAATGAATTTTAAACGGAGATATACAAATAGATCCAAGAGATCTATATCCCTGAAACAACCTTTCCAAAGTCAAACATTAAAAACATTTCCTGGATAAACCGCCACTAGCATGGCAGGAGAACATTATGAGGAGCTGCCCCTGAGAGATGGGGAGAAACCATAATCATCTTAGGTTTAGAAATTTAGTGCCCAGTATAATTTACTGAAGTTTAGAATCTTTGCAGTTGGACTATTACAAACAACGTTGTAGATATTAGGGAAGGTTAAGTTGAATTAAAACAATTAGTGCAATAATCACTTGTTTAGTGCAACAACTCTTAGGAGTTGGCTTGTTAACCTGGGTAAAAGTGGCTTGGTCTTTGGCCAGTCATTGTTGTAGAGGGACAACCCCCTATTGATGATCATTTTGCCTCCAACCATTAGCAGATCTTGGCTTATGCTAAGTCTCACAGAGTGTTTATCATGGAGTGGAGCAGGGCTCATCCCTGGAAGTATAGACTGAAAAAGGAGAAAGGTGTATAGAAAGGGACAATGCTCCATCTACACCATCAGAGATGTTGGTCAAGGCTTCCTATGGCGATAATGAGGGTTGCATACCCTCCAATTGGAGGCGGGAATGGTCACACGAATTCTAAGTTTGTGGTGAGAGGAGGACCTGAGGAGCTTAGTTTGTCAAACCCAACTCTTCTCCCTGCACTTGACTATCATTGCTTGTGTGTGTTGATATTATCTATACAAGGTCACAAAATTCATTGTTTATTTATATACATATTTACGAATCCATGTCACTTCACGAGGATAAAAACCAATTGTAGAACTCAGGATTGTACTGGAGTGTGGCACACACATCCAGTACTCGTGGCAGCCTTCTTAATAACATCAGGTATTTTGCAATGTCAAGTATCATGGTACCTTGTCTGAGTCTACTTGCAATATGTAGCTCCTCCTCAGTGAGAACCTTATCAGCCAAAGAGTTCTCTTGACTAGTTTTAGCTAAGTCCGTACCCCGAACGGCATTTAGCACTCGAAAGGAAGTTGGCGCCACACATAGGTTGGGTCTCTTTGAGACCGCCATTTGGCCAATCGCTCTTTTGAGACTATCATGATTTGGTCTTCTAGTTCGGCCACCATTGCAACACGGTTTTCAAACCAATGTTTCTCAATTTGATATGACCCTCCAATTGTCACTTTAGTTACTCTATCCCTAAGAGATTTGGTTGGCAGAGCACATCATTGAACGTTACAGTTAATCATAGTTCATCGGCTTCCTCGTTAGAGGTGAGTCACATGCATTCATGCAGGAGCTTGTCATAGTGCTCGTCAAGATGTTCTTGCTCTTCCCAGGATAGGGAAAATGGCAAGTATTCTTCAAGCTGCTCCTTAGGGAATGCACCCATGTCTGCTAGGACATAGACACGTGTGAATACTTTGAGCTTAGTATCCAACTCAGTTAAGCATTCTGCGACACTTCTATGTTCAACGAGGGCTTGCTCAGTTTCTATCTCATGCAAGGTTCTAGGATTTTCCCTAGGCTTTATCATAGCTAGGGGCTCAGGCCTAGATGAGCAAGATTGGTCAATGCTAGGGTTGCTTATGCTCTCAGGGTTTCCATGTTTTCCCCGAGGCTTTGTTATTGCGTCATGGTTCTCCTTAGATGTGACTGGTATAAATTTGTTACCCTTTTGTGATAGTGTTGTATCCACTCTTGATTGGTCAATGCAAGTTCTGTTGTCGGTGGATTGAGTGTTGCAAGCAATCATTGATGGTAACGGTTGCTTTGATTTTTCAGAACACATGGATGTTTCTGAGGTTTCACTGCTATTAGGAGAGACATCAATGGGTTCATTGGTGGATGGTCTCGATGCTTTATTCCTCAGCTCTTCAGCACTCTTGGTTTCAATCTTCTTGGGGTCTACAGCCACTTGCAACTACCGTTGTTGTTTTCTTTCTTTTCTCTTATTTTTCTTACGCGATTGAGGTGTATCCCTTGAAGACTCGGGACCTTGAACTAGGTTAGTCATCATTGATGTGCTTGGATGGGCCTCATCATTTTCTTTCTCTAGTGTGTCCTCATGGGGCATAGCCGTGGCATGCTGAATAGCCTCGCTAGGTTGTGAGGCTACAACTACCTCTCTTTTTGGAGAGTCTAGCTCTTCAGCCAATTCCCTTTTGTTTAACTCCTCCAGCCTAGGCTTTAAGCACTTTGGAAGTGCTGGAGTTGTCGAGGATGCTAGTTGTGGCACCTCCTCCACAGGTGAACTACTAAGGACACGTTCCGCAAGGGGCGTTGTCACGGCCAGGGGTTGTGACTATTGTGATCCTTGATTGGAAGTAGTAGCAGCTATTTCAGTGGACTGACTACTGTTAGTAGATTGCAGTGTCAAGTCCCTAGGGTGATCGGAAGTGGTCGTGTCTTTTGTTGCCCTTTGAGCATTCACTTGTGTAGATCGAGCATGAGTTGATCTAGTCGCATTAGGTTGCACATGTATATCCTTGGGACGAGAGCTACGGATGGTGTCGTGTCCCACCTCTTGGACATTTGGAAGCTTAGATGGAGATATATTGTGCTTCTTGTGTCTGTTTAGGGAAAGAGGGTGTAGGAGACTTGGGACTCCTAAGTGGCTCCGGCATTGGCTGGAAAATTTGCTCGTGGCTGTTAGATGATTTTACCATTTGCTTTGTTGAGCATTTAACCTTGCCATGAGCAATGTTGTGCCTATGATGCTGGTTATCCTCTTGAGGAATCAAAGGCTTCTTGGGCACTAGTGGCTTTTGTGTATCCTCAATGATTACATCTGATATCTCCTTGTCAAGCATGCTAGGCTGAGGATCTACCCTCCGATTAGTCCCGTTTGGTTTCTTAATTTCGACCGTGAGGGGCTCGGTCACTCCAATATTTTTGACTCGAGACTTGGTCTTTCATTTAGATCTCCTTCTACGCTTCTTTGCTCTTGATACAATCTGGTCTTCAATCGACAAAGGAGGCTTAGCAGGGGGTTTTGGCACCCAAATCCATCGGTTACCTACGTAATACCCTTGAGCACGTAGCAACGCTTTGGATATCCATTGCGGTGTTGTGCTAACCCTCCATTGATGCCTTCGTCTATAAGGCTTGGGCTTCTTTTGGGGTCTTCTATAATATTTGTAAGTCCAAAGGCTGTCCTTGGCATTGTCTCCTGAACTTCTTATTTTAGGCATGGCCTCACTCACTAGTTCTCGTTGTTCGACCTGTGTTTGTATCAACTCTTCCGACAAGTCCTTGCTCTCGTGCAGGCTTGACTGTTATGTTAGCACCTTCCTTGCCTTTCCCTTGAGGTTGGATGAGGTCACCCTTGCTAAAGGTTGTAACTATCCTCACACCCGGTAGTGTCAGGTGTATCCTCTGTGCTATATAGTCGGCCTCACACTGGGTTGCCTTTTTGAAGGGTCTTCCTAGGAGGGTTTCCTTCCCGCAATTAGTACTATTTGGAGGAACATGAAATAGGATAGGCAAGCTTTCAGTTTCAATTGTCGCAAGGATTTTGCACTTCCCTATGAGTGCTTGTGGGTGTCCCCTGTAAGAGCTAAGAGTGGTATTAGTCAGTGTGAGCTTTGATTGGCCTAGAAAGGTCCATGATTCATAGGTCAAGATATTAAAATCTGCTCCTTCATCAATCAGAGCATCGATAGTGTGCTCTCTTTTCACGGTGAGTTTGACCCTAAGATAAGCAAGCAGTACCATGTCTTCATCTTCTGAGTCTTGGCTTATAAATTTAAGCCTTCTAACAAATGCCCTTGACTCCCCAACTGCACTACCAGATGTGGATTCTCCATTGATATCTTGCATCACGTGTGCAGTGCTATTCAAGGTGCATCTATCGTTAGGACTGTCATATCTAATCATCCTCACTGTTGTAGCTTGATATTGTTGCTTTCCGCTTTGACCAGATGCAGTCCGAATGCAACACGTATGTATTTTTGTAGTGTGGCCTTTTTTCCCTTGTTGGCTAGATTGGCCCATGGAGGTTCTAGGGTCTCTGTTCGGGTATGGGCTTTTGGTTGCTCTTTTGCAAGTGAGAATCCATGCTCATATAGAGCCATTACTACACTAGGGTCCAATTTGGAGGACCTGTCATAGCGCGTGTTTTTTCTCCAACCTACTTAGGGGAGGTGTGGAGGGGGTAGAGCCCCCTCTGCGGGGGTTTGGGGGGGCAGTCCCCCCCGGTTGGTAGGGCCGTTACGGTAAATGCCATACGTGATTTAAAAGACTGTTTATAGCCAATTTATAAACTACCTGCTCTAAGTTTCATCCCAGTGATCGATTTATGATATGGTTTTGGCTCTATATGGTCTCTCAGTCAGTTTCACTTCTTCAGGTTAAAATTTAAAAAAATCTAAATTCGGCCCAACAAGTCCGAATTGTAGGGGCTGAGTGCCCGATTCGGCCCGTCCAAGGGCCGAGTAGCCTAATGTAACTGGTCCGAATATCAAATTCGACCGGTCCGAGTCTGGTTGTTCGAGGGCCGAGTGGTCAAGTGGGCCGAGGGCCGAGTCAGGTGGGCCGAGTCGACAGGGCCAATTCTAGGACTCGGCCCCGAATCGTGGTCACTTAGATGGGCCAAACGCGATGCGTTTTTTCATCGAACTTCAAAAAATTCGTCGCGCTGAGCGATGGAGGCCGTCCTACTGGTCGAGCAGCTCCAGATCCAACCTACTCATACAGTGGAAGGTGTGGAATTACCTAGGCTAGGCAAATAACTCCCGGATGGCTAGATCGAAGCAGATCCACTCAACGAAGCTTTCTTCCTCTCTCCTGCTCTCCTAAAACCCTGCAATGCACAATGTGGCCTTTCTTACCACTCTTTACCCCTTATCACCTTGTCCAGACCTGCACTCACCTTAATCTTGCTTCCCTTACTAACATTTAACCCAAAATTTCATTTCTTGCCCTTATTTTCCCTATTTTAGTATGTTATACAACAACAGAAAACCCTATTGTTTGCTCCAACGTTTTTCTCCTATGCTTTCCAAATGCAAGAAAAAACTATGAGGAAAATACCTACACTACTCCATCATACTTTCCCAAGTCCAAAACAACAAAAACCTACTTGCTAAGGAGATCAAATACCTCTTCAAACTCCCTCGCTTCCTACCTATCTACCTCAAGCACCGGTTCGAGGAAAACCCTACTTCAATGCTCAATTCGAAGCGCGCAAGCGCTCAAGGCTTGAATCCATTGGTTCCAGCAAACGAAACCAAAATGTGGGAGCTTTCGCTTAACCGCCAAGACCCACGAACTGCTTATTGTTTCAAGCGTTCCAAGCCGAGCACTAATGGCTACCTCTCACATAGCCAATGCGGCATCCATATCTACGGGTGTAGTGAGCTTACCTCCATGCTGATCGAGTTACCTCCTCTCCCGCGCACCCCGATAGCTCCACGATCCAAGTGCAAGTTTCAAGCAAGCTCCATCCTTAAGCTCCATGCTCCAAGCTCCATTGCCACGAGCAAGAGAAGAGAAGAGAAGAGAAGAGAAGAGAAGAGAAGAAGAGAGGAGAAGATGGAGAGCTTCTCCTCCCTAGTCCCTCACCCTCACACACTCACTCCCTTACACTCTCACACTCCCTCCCTCAAGCACAAGCTCAAGCAAGCAACAAGAAGAAGAGGAGACCCACTTTTTTCCACACACAAGAATGAGCTTCTCGTTCACTTTTCAACTTTATAGACAAAACCCTAAATCCCTTTTGGACGGTCATCCCCTTATCCCCTTTTTTACATGGCCGGCCGTGGCCTAGTCCTTTTTTCCCATTGTCCTTCTATCTTCCTAGCTTCATTTCCACCACCCGTCTACATTTATAAATTGCACAGGTGAGAGCCGGGTGCTCCTTAAATTAAATCATGATACGCTTGCGCTCTTTTACAAAAGTATTGACTTGCACTTTTCCTTGTGTGTCTTTTTCTCTTATTTAGGACTTTTCTGTGCTTTTTGTGTTTCTAGATTTTTCTTGGTGTGCCTTCATCTTCCGTTTCACTTTGCCTTGGCCTTTGTCTTCTGCTTTAGCTTTTCCAGATTTTTCACCTTGTTCGTTTGACGGTTAACAAGGTACATAGAGTTATCTTTCAAGAGGAGCCACCTACTCCCATTCAGGCAGCTAGACAGCGTGCAGTATCACCTAATGCTCATGGTCCAGATGTTAGACATGCTGATATTAGATAGGATGTTGGTCAAGTCGTAGATCCTGGATTGAGGCATTCTACTAGAGATAGACAACCTCCTAACCGTTTTGCGCCCTCTATGGATTATGTACTAGTTACAGATGCAGGAGAGCATCTTACTTATGATGAGGCTATGCGCAAGGGTGATTGTCACTCTTAGGAGAGGGCTATGCAATCTTAGCTTGACTCATTGCATAAGAAAAAGACTTGGGATTTGGTTTCCTTGACTCAGGGTAAGAAGGCTTTGCCATGCAAGTGGGTGTACAGGCTAAAAAGTACCCCTGGACACCCCAAGCCGACAAACAAGGCTCGATTTGTTGCTAAGGGTTTTAAGCAGGAGCATGGTATTGACTTTGATGAAGTCTTTTCTCCTGTGGTCAAGATGACTACCCTACGCTTAGTCTTGGTCTTAGTTGCATAGCTTGACCTGGACTTGTACCAGATGGATGTCAAGTTGGCTTTTCTACATGGGGACTTGCATGATGAGATTTACATGGAGTAGCCTAAGGGCTTTGCAGACCCTGGTAGGAAACACCTAGTGTGCAAGCTAAAGAAGAGTCTATATGGCTTAAGCTAGGCACCTAGGGAATGGTACCATAAGTTTGATTCATTCATGTAGTCACAGGGCTACAGCCACAGTGCTATGGATCCGTGCTTGTACACGAAGAAAGCCCGTGACGGTTCTTTACTGATTTTGGTACTCTATGTAGATGACATGCTTTTAGCAGGGACAGCTCATGAGGAGCTTGATGCTCTTAAGGCTCAGCTCAAGAAGATATTTGCGATGAAAGATCTAGGACATGCCTATCATATACTTGGTATGCACATCACGCATGATAGATCTCAGGGACTCCTCTATTTGTCAGAGGGAGTACATACATAAAGTCCTTGAGCGCTTCTGCATGCAGGATGTTAAGCCTATTGGCTGTCCATTACCTTCTCATGTGAAGGTTTCACAAGCCGATTGTCCGCAGACAAATGAGCAGAGGGCCGAGATGGCCAAGATTCCCTATGCATCAGTCTTATGTATGCCATGATAGCCACTCGTCTAGATATTGTTTTTGCAGTTGGGGTTGTGGCACGTTATATGGCTACACATGGCAAGAAACATTGGGATTCCATGAAGGGTATCATGAGGTACCTGAAAGGCATAGTAGATATGTGTCTTTGTTATGGCACCACAGGATACAGGAGTCATGGGGTACACTAACTCTGATTATGCAGGACATGTAGATAGTAGGAAGTCCACTTCTGGCTATGTGTTCACTTATGTTGGAGGGGCTATCTCTTGGATATCTAGGGTGTAGAAGTGTATGACCCTTTTTACTACAGAGGCTGAGTATATTGCAACCACAAAGGCTTGCAAAGAGGCTATCTAGTTAGGTTGTTTGATTGTAGACCCTGGTATGACATATGCTATGCCTACACTGCATTCGAATTCTATGAGTGCCATCCAGTTGGCCAAGAATCCATCTTCCATGCAAAGATGAAACATAGAGGTGAGGTATCACTTCATTCGCGAGGTTGTTGAGGACATGTCTATTGAACTTTTCAAGATTTCGACTGAGTAGAATCCTGTAGACTTGCTCATGAAGAGCCTCACTACTAAGCGCTTTGCCTTCCTCCAGGAGATTGATGGGCATTAGATGAGATGATGTCTTTTTCCTCATCATGTTGTATATGTGTATATGCTGTAATGTCTTTTCTTTTTTCTCTCTCTCACTGCGGTAGATTCGCCTTTAAGTGGGAGGTTGTTGGGGGCAAAGGCGCCTCCGCCTAGCCGCCCGTATATTACTACACTGACACTACCTACCATTGTACACTGCAGGTGGTGGGCACCCATCACAGTCACTTATTCTTTATTCTTTTAATGAAATTTTGAATAAAAGAAGGCCCGACCACACATTGTGGTTGTTGGAGTTCCCATTTATTATCTCTCTCTTTTTTGCTCTTGCTCTCCCGCCATAGTTCTCGCGTGCAAGCTTCGATCCTTCTCACCTTTCATAACCTACTTGATGGACCTAAAAACGGGCCGGCACTGGCTCATGCACTAGCCGGACCTCGTCACTATGCACAAGACAACCCCTCGGCCTCGCGGCCAGGAGCGTCTATCAAAATCTCTGCCTTCCTAAACATTGCGTTTGTAATACGTTGTAGTCCAACTGATCCTAACCCAATATTACTCCTCAGAGGGAGTCCCTTTCACATAGCCAAATAGGCTCGAATCACATACACATGGGGTTCCTCCTACGGCTGAATGCCGTCAACCCTCTGCGACTCTCCTACACCTTGGGGATTGGCCCCTCGATGCGTTGCTCAACATTTAGACATTTCGCACAAACGTCGCTCAAGGTACCAAATAAGCGTATCCAGGAATGTACCATTGTCCTTACTTGATTTCCCCTTTAGGATCCCACGACTAGCCTACAGCATAGGAACCTCACGCTCTCAACGGTGGGTCAAGGGCCTACTGAAAACAATTGCTATGCGTGTCCAGGAGCTGACTCTAATACTTTTAATTTCCTCTAAATGATCATGCAAAGAGGTGGATGCCTAATGCTCAAACATTTTAAAAACCAGCAGCGTGCAAGTGCAAAACATCTCTTTCATGCTTTTCTTTCTAACCGCTTTGTGCTTCGCTGCAACACCTAGCACCGAAGTGATCTTCGTGCTACTAGGTTTTAATTTTTATCATTATTATTCCGTCCTAGATGCGATGCATATAAAATCAGCAAATTATCCCTCATGCTCAGCGGCATTTAACCATTTTTTCCACAACTCTACCCTTCCCCGTTGATAGTGCATCATTGCATTCATTTCTTTTAGGGTTTCCTTGTCATTTTATGTGGAGAAAGGAAGGAAACACGCACTAAAACATATAAACAAGGCTGAACTGAAGCATAACTTCATGCCCCAGCCTTGCTATACATCAACAAACATAAATCCTATTTTTCTATATTTTTCGTAGCCCCAAAATATAAATTTTCCCTATTTTTTAGGGTTTCTCCATCATTTTCTTGCAAATTTTCCCATTTTCTCCCATTTTTTTTAATTGCTAAAAATCAAGTTCAGTTTATGGGCTGTGGCCCTTAGTTCATTTCAGCAAAAACAGAAATTTTAGTAGGTGTGGATTAATTTATTGCATCATTTTCAGCCCAAAACCCTATTTTCCTTCATTTTTATGGTTTTTCGTGTCTCGGTTTCCTATTTTCTGCTAACCCACACATGTTTTCCTGATTTTTAAATGATGAACAGCTAGAAACCAACTCAAAGCACGACATACTCAAAACTCAATCCATATGAACACATTTTTATCAACCAAATTTGCATCAAAAGACCATTTTCTTTGTAAAAGCAATTATTATCGTGTCTTGCGGGTTTTCATTAAATTTGGCACGTCCCACGATTGATTTCCAGCCATGAATTCTGCTTGGAATCAGCAATCTACAATGGTTTTGCATTGCTCTTTCATCCCGTCAAGAATCGGCATCCATCCGGCCGTCCATCTCCATCCTATTCCTTCAAGCACGAACGGGGGCTAAGAGGAGAGAGAGGGAGGAGAGAGAAAGACTGATTTTCTCTCTCTCCAACCAGTCCACCATTGCGGGAGCGGAGACCGGCGATTCACTCGGCATGATGTCTTGACCAGGCCTGGAGGTTCATAGCCATGGCTTGCTTTGCAAGCCAGCAATCGATTGGGGGGGGGGGGGGGGGGGGGGGGGGGCGCGTTTTTTTCGGCGGCTGTTTTCAGCCGCCGCCCCCCCTCCATATCCACGATTTTTTGAAGGGGGGGGCGCCAAAGGTCACCCCCCCTCTCTCACACCTTTTGAAATTTCCCTTTTGGGCCCCCTCTTGGGCACCCCGACCGGTTTCGGGCCAACTCTCGCGTGCGAACTCCGAACTGCGTTCTGAAAATTTCTGTGACTTCCTCTTCGCGTCCCGCACTGCCTGGCATCTTCAGTGACCACCACAAGCACTCGAAAAAATTACAAAAATTCACAGAGCGTCTCACGGGCGCCCGTCAAGCACTTGACGCTTAAAATCGTCCTGGATCGAGCCGCCGCCTTTGACAGTGAATATTTTTCCCTTGATATTCATAATTTTTAGCTATTTTTAAGCACTTGCCGTCTCCTAAATTCCGCTCTCATTGGCGACCACGGGATAGGGCGACTCAGCCCGTCGAATCCACGAACATATCTGCACATAAACAACCAAAGAAGCATCAAACTGATACAAAACAAATATATAATAAAACTCAGCACAATGCTCCCCCTACCCCTGGACAGAACCAAGGCATGACCTCTACAAGGAATAGGCCTAGCATCATCTAATAGAAGATCCGAAGTGAGTCACTAACCAGCTGCTCCAACACAGCCAAACTAAAAAGAACTGTCAAAGAGGTTGCCCTAAGTGGTAGTCTGAACTACTGACCAACTAAAGACAACACAACTAGGAGCTCCTACAAGGCGAGGACTCCTATAGCCTGATCAAAGAATATTTTCTTTCAGTACATGTCTTTTTTTAGGATTTGTATTGGATGAACATACTTGGGCATGTAAAAAGGAGGGAGCTGAGCGTAGTGACCCAAGGAGAACAGGGCATCGGTCTCAGGACCTGTCTCGGCACCCAAGAACCTACCAAGCCCTCGCAAGGCGACACTTAATCCTTTTCTAACGCTCACTTTTATTTTCGCTCCAACCTTCCTTGTTGTGATATTATTTTTCCAGCAAGAAGCCACCCCTAGGAAGACAAGGTATCGGCCCCGGGTCTGACTCGTCCCCAGGAACCTACCAGGCCTTCGCAAGGCAATGAGCAACTGCTTATATATTTTTTTATTTCATTTCTTTTCTTTGATAGGGGTTAGAACCCCTTTTTACACACCTTCGTATTGATATTCATCTTTTAGGACAGTCAGGATTTCTTGGCATCATCATTATGATCTTCTAGCAGGCTTCTCTAACTGCCTCACTACTAACAAGAACTCCTAGAACGGCTGCCTAGCAGGTTAGCAGGACAGGGCCACTAGGACTTCCTTCTAAAACAGGTCTTTCAATTCCTGACAATGTCTTTACAGGAGGCAATGACTACTCTGGCCTCCCTCAAACATACTCAACCTAAACCTGGGACTTCATGCCTTGGTTGCCGGTCCCCAACAAAAAGTATCCCCTCAACAAGTACAAATACACATATAACAGGAAAGAAAGGTACTCGTAAAGGAGAGGTATCACCTGGATTGGCCACAAGAAGCTTCCATCGCAGCAAAGGCTCCTCCACGCTCCACAAAATTCCACGAACCACGAAATCTGTCCAGCACAACACTAAAACAAAAACCCAATTAAACGCACCCGCACTAGACAGGGAAATGGCCCTCTTGGCCTAATGAAATCAGACAGGACTTTGCTACTAAACTGTATCGGCCCTCTTGGCCTAATGAAATAAAACAATACTATGCATACCATCCTCCTGGAAACAACTATGATAGACAGCAAAGCATACTATTCCCAGGGGAATAGGGCTTGTAGCCCTAAACTAGGTGCAGTAGATTATGACCTATCCCTCCTGCGTATATCGCAAGAGGTGTTCGCATCACATGTCGTCGAATCAGTCTATGGGTCCGAGATAATAAAGGCAGATGAGTCTCGCTTACCCTCTGCATCACCCAAATCAACCATCGTCTGCCAAAAAGGGCATGTTCAGAAAGCATACCCCACAAACGACCAGGTCCTGTCTCACCATCAATAGATATATCGGGACAAGGGCCACAATTAAAGAAGAGGTCTTCTTCATACGCAAGATTAGCCAATGAATTGGCAAACTGATTCCAATTCCGTGGAATCAGCTGAAAAGACACTCGATCGAATTCGTCTAGCAGGGCTATGGCAGTATGATGGTACATACAAAGGATCGGGTTCCGCACCATGTACGTCCCATTGAGTTGATTTAAAACCAACTGAGAGTCCCCTTTTATCAACAACTGGCGGATACCACCCTTCTTTGCAATATTCAAACCCATAATCAGGGCTTTGTATTCTGCCATATTATTGGTAAAATTCACCCCGAGATAAGCAGCTAACTTCATGACAATGTGTCGTCGGGGATCTCGGATGACAACTCCTACACTTCCTTTTTTGGATGCACCCCTGGACGCCCCATCAAAGTACAAGGTGTACGTCCATAAAGGGTTTACATATCCCGCCATCCCGGACTCTACTCGTAATTTTGGTAATCGAAATTCAGCATATTCAACGGGTGGACTGTAGGCTCCATCCCTCCTTCATCATTGAATTTAACAGGGATGCTCGTCAAAATTTGTAGGCAGTGATGGCAGAAGACCTTGATTTCCCAAATAAATGTCCCGCCTTCTTGCTCAATCACCTTGTATCCTTTGCTCCACCAAATGAGCTTTCCCTGATGATACCTCTGTTCCAAATATGGGTGTTCTAAATAAGGAATCAGACGACCCATCAACCTCTATCACGATTTCCTTGCAGATGTTTGATCAATCTTGCCTAGACCTGCAAGGCAGTCATAGCATTAGTACAATCAGAAGTAATAAGGTTTAATCTTATTAAGATTAACCTTATTTTTAAATTCTATCCCCTCAAGGTCAGCTAACAACACTGTAGATTTATTCTTTCCTATCCTAACGATCCTATAAGGCCCATCCCATTTGGGTTCTAGCTTGCCTGGGAATAATTCACGTCGTGCATCATAATACAGAACAAGCTGTCCTTTCTTGAAGGTGTACTTCTTGGCTTTGAGGTCGTGTAGCTTCTTCATTCGGCGCTTCGCCACTTCTTGGTGCAATAAGCTCTGCAACTTAAGCTCATCTAAATGTGCCAGTGTCGTCAAGCGCTCAAAAAGAGCGTCTTCATCGCTCAAAGAATGATTGATGGCAAACCGAATAGTCGGCAGCTCAATCTCTAAAGGCAAGACACACTCCTCCCCATATACTAACTTGAACGGGGTATGGCCAGTGGCTCGTTTGAAAGTCGTATTATAGGCCCACACTGCCACGTATAACTTTTTATCCCAATCCCGTTTCTTTTCCGACACAGTTTTGGACAGGATGCCCACAAGCTGCTTGTTGGTGCTTTCAACCTGACCATTGGCTTGCGGATTATATGGGGTTGTCTTGTTATGCTTGATGTTCCACAACTCTGTCAAACCTTTGATCACCTTATTCAGGAAATGGGTTCCGCGGTCCGACACTAATTCTTTCGGCGGACCAAACCGGCATATTATCTGCTCTAAAAGGAAACTAGCAGTTTCTTTAGCATCATCTTTCCTTGTTGCTCGTGCTTCTGACCACTTTGTGAAGTAGTCAGTTGCTACAATGATGTATCGCTTTTGCGTAGTCGATGACGGAGTAATAGGACCCACAAAGTCTATTCCCCACTTCTCAAATGGAAGTATCGCCATAATAGGGGTGAGTGGTCGTTTCCTATTCTCTCGACTATCATGTCGTTGGCAAATATCGCATCGCTTAACATACGCAAACGCATCCTGGAAGATGGCAGGCCACCAATAACCTGCTCTTAAAGCCTTTTGTGCTGTAAGCCGTCCAGCAAAATGGCCACCGCAAGCAGAATCATGGCACTCTTCCAAAATGAATGGCACCTCGTCACGCGTCACACATCGGCGATAGATATCATCAACCCCTTGCCGATATAATGTACCTGAGATCAAGGCAAACTTTAACGCTTGCTGCTTAATTTTCCTTTTCTCAGCCTTAGATAGTTCCGAACCCGCCTCTCCCGTTGATAAATAATGCGTTATTGCAGCATACCAGGAGGGAATAGATGCCGTATCTATTTTAAATATCATCTCCATGTCACTACCTTCAGCCACAGATTCTTTCGACTCCCCAAAGTCCACTAGACATTCCACGATGCCTTGCAACCTTGGTGGCTTACTCTTGATTTCATAATCAAATTCCTGCAAAGTGATCAACCACTTCGCTAAACGATCAGGCGGCTGTAACTTATTCATCAATAGTCGAAGTCCCTCCGCCTTCGTATAAAGCACGACTTTCTCATAGAGAATGTAATGCCTGAATTTCTTGGTCCCAAAGACCATCGCTAGACATAATTTCTCCATGTAGGTGTAATTGATTTCGGATACCCCCAGCTTCCGACTAGCAAAAGCAATCGGGTGGTACCACTTCTCTTCCCAAAATTGGGCTAAACAGCAGCTGATACTATACATGGTGGCTGCTGAAAATATATAGAACACCTCACCTCTTTTAGGTGCTTTTAAAACGGGCGCTCTTGCTAGCTCTTGTTTCACATCCTCGAATGCTACCTTACAAGGGTCACCCCATACAAACGAACAGCTAAAGGACAATAAATTTGTAAGCGGCAACGTTCTTTCTGCTAAGGCATTAATGAATCTACGGTAGTAACCAACCGAAGACAGAAAGCTATGAACTTCTTTCGGAGTGCGTGGTGGACCCATGGCAACTATAACTTTGACCTTCTCGGGGTCTGTCGCAATTCCTACCGAACTGACCACATGGCCCAGCAATAGCCCATAAGGTACTCCAAAAGCACACTTCCGTGGGTTTAGGGCGATGCAAAATTGTCTACAGCGCTCAAAGCATTTTCTCAAAATGATCAACTGCCTTTCTCTCACGGTGGCGGCCCCTAAGTCATCAATAAACACCCTCAACTCTTCAGGGGATATGTCACCGAATGTCTTATTGGCTGTTCGTTGCCACGAACCAGGCGCATTGCATAAACCAAAGGCCATCACATGGTACGCAAAAGTACCAAATACCGTAATGAAAGTTGTTTTCAACTTATCCTCTTCTGCAATTGCCATTTGGTTATACCCTGCAAAGCAATCCATAAACGAATATATCTCCCTACCCGCTAATTGATCCAAAATCTGGTCAATAAATGGTAATGGGTAGTAGTCCTTAACTGTCTGCTTATTCAGCTCCCTAAAGTCTACACATAAACGGATCTGATTATTCTTCTTTTTTCTAATCACAACTGGCGAACACCATTCCGTGTGTTGCACAGGAAAAATCAAACCCGCTTTTCGAAGCTTCTGTAACTCTTCAAACAGCCCGTCCCTCAATTCGAAAGGCATACGCCTTACTTTCTGCCGTACAGGACGACTGCCCTCTTTCAACGGAATTGTATGAACAGCAAGACTAGGAGGGATGCCTCTCAACTCATCATAATTCCAGGCAAAGATATCACGGAATTCTTGGATCAAGGCCACATAGTCCTCCCTTTCTGTTGTACTGAGCATGGACCCTAATTTGATTGGCCGCGAATCATCAAGCGTACCAAGGTCTAGCTCGATAACATCTGCATCTCTTATACGATCTTGGCCCTCTATCGGCTCGTTCAAAGTGACCTGATAGATGTCCTCCGTGGTGGATCCCTCTTTGGACTCATCGCTCGATGATGTCTCACTGGCAGATAAATCTTCTAATGTCTCCAATTCTGTAGAAGATAGAGGAGCTCTCTCACTCTGCGGGGACTCAGGATAAGCATCAACCACCACACGCTGGGCACCTCTGTCGAATATCAATCGACCGGCAGGTATATCCACTTGGCAATCCGCTTGCAAGATCCAAGGTCGTCCAAGTAATACTTGGTAACTTGGCCGCCCTGCAAAACGAATCACCCTAAAGTCCAACATGCATTCTACATTTGCAACAGTGACATGGACCTTAGTAATGCAGCCTTCCGGCTGTCTCAAACTATCATCTGCCATTCTGAGAATTGTGGAGGTATCTTTCTGAATCGCAAGACCCAACCTTTCCATCAGTTCAGAACTCATAATGTTAACAGATGATCCCGTGTCGACAATAGCATAATCTACTAATATCCCATCGACATAGGCTGCAACCCTTGGGCAATGCTTCTCAGCATGCTCGAACCAGTCATCACCAACTCGCGCAATACCCAAAGGTTCTACAATATACCCAGTACGTAGAATCTTTCTAAATTCCTTGCGTACTCCTGGGGAAAGCTTAATAAGCTGTAAAAGATTCACATCCGGCTTGACTTCGCAAAGAGAGCCCGCCAAATCGAATTCATGATAGTTCGATAGAGCTCGCTTTTCACGCCAAACCATCCGCTCTTTAGGTCGCTGAACTGGCTTTATTGCCTCTTTCTTAACTTTCACCTTCTTCTTTGGTGCTTCCTTATCGGCTTTACTCTCTACAGGCTTCAAAGGTCCCCCTTCTAGGGCAGGATCCAAAACTTGCGTTCCTTTGTCCCCTTGTTTAGGGTTTCCGTCGACAGGCTTATCCATGTCGGCTTCTCTACCCTTTTTACCTCTTGTAAGGACAGCTCGTAGATTAGAGGTTTCAGCATCATTAACGCGTACAGCCTCAATCAAACTAACCCCACTACCACTTGGTAGCTCCTCCACTGTAGTCTTTGGTCGTTGAAGTGTTTGTTTAGGCCCGTCCTCTCGCTGGGGATCATTTCCTTGGGCACGATGATTAACAGGCCCGGGTTGCCGACTACCTCGCTGGAGGGAACTAATCTTACTCCAGCAAGTAGCTGCTAAATGGCCAGATTTTCCACAAATGTCGCACTTAACATTTGGGCAATTTCTTGGATAGTGCTGCCCGCCACACCATTTGCAACTAAACCTCGACGGTGCACCCTCCTCCGGGTATCTACTTCCTATCAAATTTTGTTGTTTTTTAAGGAAATTGACATCAACAGCTATTTGTCGATACTGCTCCGTAATCATGTCGGTATAATGCTTCATCATGTCCTTAACCTCGTCGAGAACATTGGAAGAACTCGACTCATAGCCTTGGTCATTACCATGTCGCTCCATCGGCCTAACAATTCGATTAGGCACAGGTTGTTGAGTCACAGGCATGGTATTAGGATTGACCGCCTGGCCTCCACCATTTGGAGCCATTTGACTGCCCGTCGGCATCGACATGCTAGGGGGAGCTGGTAATAAAGGGACATTCTGTATCATGTTCCCTCTCCCATTAGGGTTAGCCATCGCTATCCCTTGGCCACTACTGCCATTGGCTATTGCCATATTGTTTCCCAATACTAAACCCATGTTCGAATTGCCTCTAGAAGCATAGGCTGCTTGTAGTCGGGATTCCACCTCTTGTGCTCGTGTAATGGCAGTATCTATATCCCCCAAGGGGACACTACTCAACTGCAATTGGATATTGAAGTCCAACCCATGTAGGAAATATTGCAATTGGGCAGCTGCGGGGATAGGAATAGAGGTGTCCAACTTACGGAAGACCTCTTTTATCTTCTTCGCATAAGCACGAATATCCTCGTGTGGATCTTGGCGGGTCACGTTGAGTACACGCAACCAATATTGCCCACCCCTTTCAGGGGCAAACTCCCTTCGAAAAGCTCCATAAAATGCATCAATGTTCAATATAGTTCCGGCTTCTAAACCATGATACTATATAGCGGCTCTTCCTTTGAGAGTCATATTGAAGAACATCATCAAATGTCCTTCCTCTTGAATGCGACAGTTAAACATCAGCTTTTGAAACTCCCTAATGTGAAGTTCTGCATCTTCCTCAACTAGCCCATTAAAAATGGGTAGCGGGTAACCTAGAGCCGGCAAATCCGTCGTTCCTGCTGGAATTGCAATAGGCTGCGCCATGACGAGGATTGGATTTGCACTAGGAATAGGGGACGGTGGGGTTACACCTCCCACAATTAATATGGACTGGCTTATGGCAGAAAGGGGAGCACTAGAGCTTCCACCTTCTCCTAACTTACTGCTTGTGGTCCTAAGACCACTAGATCCACTCCCTCGTAAGGGTTCAGCACCGCTACGCTTAGGGGAATATCTCCTAAAAATTTCAGCACGTCGCCTAGCTCTTTCGTCTCTTTCTTGCTTTTGGATTTCTGCTAGACGATGCTTATCACTAAATAACGGATCAAGCTCAGTATCCTCTGGCATAAACTGCTAGTTGGTCCCTAAACAACCAGGATTCGAGAACCGCCACTTTTAAGCGGCTCCCGGCAGACGCACCACTGATGGACCTAAAAACGGGCCGGCACTAGCTCATGCACTAGCCGGACCTCGTCACTATGCACAAGACAACCCCTCGGCCTCGCGGCCAGGAGCGTCTATCAAAATCTCTGCCTTCCTAAACATTGCGTTTGTAATACGTTGTAGTCCAACTGATCCTAACCCAATATTACTCCTCAGAGGGAGTCCCTTTCACATAGCCAAATAGGCTCGAATCACATACACATGGGGTTCCTCCTACGGCTGAATGCCGTCAACCCTCTGCGACTCTCCTACACCTTGGGGATTGGCCCCTCGATGCGTCGCTCAACATTTAGACATTTCGCACAAACGTCGCTCAAGGTACCAAATAAGCGTATCCAGGAATGTACCATTGTCCTTACTTGATTTCCCCTTTAGGATCCCACGACTAGCCTACAACATAGGAACCTCACGCTCTCAATGGTGGGTCAAGGGCCTACTGAAAACAATTGCTATGCGTGTCCAGGAGCTGACTCTGATACTTTTAATTTCCTCTAAATGATCATGCAAAGAGGTGGATGCCTAGTGCTCAAACATTTTAAAAACCAGCAGCGTGCAAGTGCAAAACATCTCTTTCATGCTTTTCTTTCTAACCGCTTTGTGCTTCGCTGCAACACCTAGCACCGAAGTGATCTTCGTGCTACTAGGTTTTAATTTTTATCATTATTATTCCGTCCTAGATGCGATGCATATAAAATCAGCAAATTATCCCTCATGCTCAGCGGCATTTAACCATTTTTTCCACAACTCTACCCTTCCCTTTGATAGTGCATCATTGCATTCATTTCTTTTAGGGTTTCCTTGTCATTTTATGTGGAGAAAGGAAGGAAACACGCACTAAAACATATAAACAAGGCTGAACTGAAGCATAAATTCATGCCCCAGCCTTGCTATACATCAACAAATATAAATCCTATTTTTCTATATTTTTCGTAGCCCCAAAATATAATTTTTCCCTATTTTTTAGGGTTTCTCCATCATTTTCTTGCAAATTTTCCCATTTTCTCCCATTTTTTTTAATTGCTAAAAATCAAGTTCAGTTTATGGGCTGTGGCCCTTAGTTCATTTCAGCAGAAACAGAAATTTTAGTAGGTGTGGATTAATTTATTGCATCATTTTCAGCCCAAAACCCTATTTTCCTTCATTTTTATGATTTTTCGTGTCTCGGTTTCCTATTTTCTGCTAACCCACACATGTTTTCCTGATTTTTAAATGATGAACAGCTAGAAACCAACTCAAAGCACGACATACTCAAAACTCAATCCATATGAACACATTTTTATCAACCAAATTTGCATCAAAAGACCATTTTCTTTGTAAAAGCAATTATTACCGTGTCTTGCGGGTTTTCATTAAATTTGGCACGTCCCACGATTGATTTCCAGCCATGAATTCTGCTTGGAATCAGCAATCTACAATGGTTTTGCATTGCTCTTTCATCCCGTCAAGAATCGGCATCCATCCGGCCGTCCATCTCCATCCTATTCCTTCAAGCACGAACGGGGGCTAAGAGGAGAGAGAGGGAGGAGAGAGAAAGACTGATTTTCTCTCTCTCCAACCAGTCCACCATTGCGGGAGCGGAGACCGGCGATTCACTCGGCATGATGTCTTGACCAGGCCTGGAGGTTCATAGCCATGGCTTGCTTTGCAAGCCAGCAATCGATTTGGGGGGGGGGGGGGGGGGGGGGGGGGGGGGGGGGGGCGCGTTTTTTTCGGCGGCTGTTTTCAGCCGCCGCCCCCCCTCCATATCCACGATTTTTTGAAGGGGGGGGTGCCAAAGGTCACCCCCCCTCTCTCACACCTTTTGAAATTTCCCTTTTGGGCCCCCTCTTGGGCACCCCGGCCGGTTTCGGGCCAACTCTCGCGTGCGAACTCTGAACTGCGTTCTGAAAATTTCTATGACTTCCTCTTCGCGTCCCGCACTGCCTGGCATCTTCAGTGACCACCACAGGCACTCGAAAAAATTACAAAAATTAACAGAGCGTCTCACGGGCGCCCGTCAAGCACTTGACACTTAAAATCGTCCTGGATCGAGCCGCCGCCTTTGACAGTGAATATTTTTCCCTTGATATTCATAATTTTTAGCTATTTTTAAGCACTTGCCGTCTCCTAAATTCCGCTCTCACTACTCTAAATGCAACAAGAATTGAAAGCAAAGTACTAAAATGACTTCTCCTACTCTCCTAATCATTGAACCACCAAAATAACCAAAATTCTTACTTGTTGTGAAGATTGAAAACCCAAAACTTCCTACCTATCTCAAGCTCTGATTTAGGGATGAAACCCTTACTTCAATGCTAGATTTGAAGCAGACAAGTGCTCAAGCTTGAATTCGTTGGTCCCAGAAATAGAACCAAAATTTAGGGAGCTCACGCTCAACCGCCAAGACCCATGGACCGCTTATTCTTTCAAGTGTTTCAAGTGAGCACCTATGGCTATCTCTCACCTAACTAACGCACCTTCGATCCTATTGGGGTTTAGTGAGCTTACCTCGATGTCCAAATGAGTTGCCTCCTCCCTCAAGTACATCGGTAGCTCCACGATTCTTGATGCAAGCTCAAGAATACTCAAGCCTCCACCTCCAAGCTCCATCCTCCATAGCTACGCATGAGACAAGAGAAGAGAAGAGAAGAGAAGAAGAAGAAAGGAGATGGTGGAGTACTTCACCTCCTTGATCCCTCACCCTCACACACTCACTCCCTCACACTCTCTCAAGCACAAGCTCAAGCAAGCAGCAAGAGAAGAGAAGAAGAGAAGCAGAAGTGTCCCTTGTTGCCATGTACCAAAGAATGAGCTCTTCATTCACTTTTCAACTTTATATACAAAACCCTAAATCCCTTTTGGGCGGTCATCCCTTTTTTTACATGGCCATAGCTTAGGCCCTCTTTCCCATAGTCCTATCTTCCCAGGTTCCTTTCCACCATCCATCTTTCTTTACAGTTTGCATAAAAGGGAAACTGGTGCTCTTTTACAAAAAGTTTTAGGGGTACCTTGCGTTTAAGAATGCGCTTCTGCCTTTGACTTAGCTTGCGCTTTTTCACTTTTTTTCACTTTCTTTTTGTGATGACGTTAACATATGCTTTCATTCCACTGTGTAGAGAGGAAATGTATTCTATTCCAAAGGTATCAAAGCTAATTCTTTTGAGGATTGCAATAGTGTCATCATTTTGGTGGTACCAACTTCGGAGGATCTCACTAGCTTAAGTTGTGAAGAACACTATAGCTTTCAATGGGTTTCCAATTAGACAAACAAAAGATTGTTAGTACACCAAGCATCCCACGTGTCTTGTTGTTGTGCATCCATGAACAAGTCCTAGCTCTTTTCCTTCTTATTCTTGTGGATCTCTATTGACCACCACGACTCATGAAGCTTCTTTACAATCTTCCAATTAATAAAATATGAAAACTCCTCAATGAAAACTAAATCTTCCATTGATATTTATTCTCTCTATTTTTTCTTCTTCAAGTTGACACAAAAATTTTCAAGATTAAAAAACTTTTCCAAGATAAACATACATCCTATAGAACACTCATAGAAATAAACAGAAGATAAATATAAGATATAAAAGCTCAACATACCATTATATAATATTAATAAAAGGTATAAAAACTACATAATTCCAACCAAAACCAAACCAATCCATCAAAAACCAATCAATACATACTCAAGCACACTCAAACTAACAATTTACAATCTCAACCTTTCAAATAGAAAGAAAACATACCAAAGTAGAGGTAAAATACACCTATGAGAACTAAACAAACATATCACATAACCTAAAGTAACATCACAACTCAACCAAAAATCAATATGAGCTTCTCAAATAAATTTAGTCTATCCCAAAATCCTCCAAAGCACCTCAAACACCATTCATTCTCATCAATTTCATCACAAAATAAATTATTCAATACCTAAAAAATAATAAAAAATCCAATCATTTCAATCCTCAATAGTGGCCCACTCAATGTTTGTGATTGTTGACCTATTTTTTATACAACCACACTCTCATGCATATTAATCCCAATTGTGTCTTACATATTGCCATACCATCTACTCATTTTTTACTTTTAGACAGGACAGATTTTCCTATTGTATCTTACATATTGCCATACCATCTACTCATTTTTACTTTTACATATTGTATCATACTATGTATAGTAGTTGTAGGTGTCCTATTTATAATGTATATAATTGTAGCAACTTCTTTAGCCCAATAGTAATGAGGCAAGTCTCTTTTAGACATTAATGCTTAAGTCATCTCTGCAGTATGCTTGTTCTTTTGCTCAGTAACTCCATTTGTCTCGTACATGTAAAACATCTCTAACATTTTTTTTTGGTAAAAATCACAAAATTCATTGAAATACACTCCCCCTCCATTTGATCTTAGGAATTTAATATGTAGGCATGTTTTCTTCTCAACCAAAGCTTTAAAGATTTTAATGAGTGAACACCTCAGTTTTCTCATGTATTAAATAAACCCATACATTTTTTGTATGATAATCAATAAATGAGATATAATGCTTGTAATCACTAATAGTTGTAGTGTTTGTAGGAACCCACATATCAAAATGTATAAACTCAAGTGGATTCTTGTATACATGTATTTCATGTGGAAATTCGTGCATTATTTGCTTTTCACATTAACATGTTGCACAAATTTTATGCATCCCATCAACTCTGGACTTTGGTAAGCCATCCACAATTAGTTTTGACTGCTTTTTTTTTTAACTTGCACGTTTACAAAACCGATCCACTTATGCCAATTTTCAATATCAACCACAATACGTAAACCTTGTGTAAACATAACACCATGCATTTCATGTAGATCTACATCAAGAGTAAACAATATGTGAGTACATTTACATTTTGCAATCAATTTGAAACCATTTCTAGGATATTCTACACAACAACCATTTGATGTGAACCAAACCTGTAGTCCTATTCCACCATTGGACCAAGAAAAATTAGGTTCTTAGTTATGTTTGGTACATGCGGCATATCGGCCAAGTACTTGCTTTTACCATCTTGCATACTCAAGGAAACATTTTCAACGTGAGTAATGGGGTGGGCTATGTCATCCCCTATCTCCACATAACCTAGAGAGTGATTTTAAAGATAAACTTGAATCTATATACCAAACATCGTTCTTAGATGAACCATCAGTAGTCATAGTATCCATAAAATGATGTATGACAAAGAGCTGCTCACTTCCATCATCACACTCTTTGCTACTAGTGGAATTATAATTACTTTTTTACCTTTTTCTATTTCTAATTTCAACCTTCTTTTGAATGTATGTATGAGAAATGTGGCCTTTCTCACCACGATGCTAGCATTTTCTACTATTACCAAAATTTCTCTATCATTGAAAACCTTCAACTTACCCTCTTTGGCTTCCCTTTCCCTAGGACTGTCTTCCTCTATTTGTTATGCATCATAACTTTGAGCACACCCACCACCTTGGCTTTGGCCACAACCTTTACCTTTGCTAGTAGAGTAAAATACCTATTTAGACTTGCTCTTACTTTGAGAAGAAGTAGAATCTAAGCCAAGGGTTTTCTCCTCAAGTATCAGCATATAAATTAAATTTGCAAAGTCAAGGATATCATCCTTGGTATTTGTAGATGACCTAAAGCTCTTATACTTATCTCTAAGTCCATCTAAACATGCTTGCACAACATCATCACTACTACATTGATAGATCCAAGAGCTTCGACAATACTCTTGGTCTTTAATATACATAGCCATTAATAGACATATTTCCTCTTTTAACTTGATTTAGATTTGACTTGAGTTGTAGCTTTTTGGACTTTGTATTTGCCTCAAACAATCACCTTATTCTTCCAAGTAAGAGCAAGGGTTTTAGATTCCTACAAATAGCACATCATATTATCTATGGTACTTTTAGATCTCCTTATATCACTTTACTCTATGTTGACTCCCAATTCTTCCTAGTCTTTATCTGTTATGCAGTAGCATTTTGCTAAGGGACTTTGGATGCCACAGCCATGTCCCATTCAACGTAATTCCAAACACCTTTGCATTTAAAGAAATTTGTTATCTTGAACTTCCATGTGGGATAATTATTAGTATCAAGTTTCTCACTTATAATTTGGTCAAAATTGTCATATGTTTTGACAAAACAAGCAGCCTTACAAAATCTACAATTTGCAACCAGGCCAATATCAAGTACACTACACCAAAATAGATAGCCTTTTTCATTGATTGCACAATAAAAACTATAATTTACAATATATATATATATATATATATTCCATCTATATTTGCAACCTAGCAAACACCTAAAACCTTACAAATCCGAACTTTGTAATCTCTATACCTATAAATGGCGACACAACCAAGTTTGCAATATCTCCAAAAACTAATTAGAGGGCCAAAATAACTTCAAATGGCAAAAAACATTGTGGGAAGAACCTAAAGGGATAATTTGCAATAGATACAAATAGCCCTTTTCATTGAATGCATAACAATAAGTATAATCTACCATCACTATGCAGATGCCATCTATGTCTATAACCTAGAAAATGCATGAAATCTCACAAATCCAAAATCTGTAACCTCCAACTGTGAATGGCAACAAAACCAAGTTTGCACTATCTCCAAAAGTTGCTTGGAGGGCTAAAATGACCTTAGGTGGTAAGAAAACATTGTGGGAAGGACATAAAGCCT
This sequence comes from Lygodium microphyllum, assembly GCF_053477565.2. NCBI lineage: Eukaryota > Viridiplantae > Streptophyta > Polypodiopsida > Schizaeales > Lygodiaceae > Lygodium > Lygodium microphyllum. The sequence continues at coordinate 85,486,521 of NC_141138.1, read as the reverse complement.
AATATGCTATAGATACATTACTCTTTGTGCTCACCAAGTTTCACTATAATCTGAGATGGTGTTGTAGTGCGTAGGGTTGAAGGTCACCACAGGGGTTTGGGAAGAGAAGAATGTATGGGGGTTCAAGAGCTTAGACTCCAGAGATGGTAGAGGTAAGAGAAGGGTTGAATGTTTCAAGCCAAGTTCTTGAAGATAAGTGACAGCAGGGTGAAGGTAGATTCAAGGAGAGGAGTAGAGAGAACAGAAGGGGCTCGAAGAGATTGAAGATGTAGAATAATACTTCCAAAAAGAATTAGAAAATATAGAAGATTACTAACAGAGATGAAGCCTGTCAATTTCTTTCAGCATTATGAGAAAATATAACTCTAATAGACAAAAACGTGTACACAATAATACCTTCCTCTATGCTGCTCAGATTGCCAATCTGATCCTTCCAATGGCTCCAAAAGGGGGGTTAAATACCATGACACCTGGCCAGAATCCTACCAGATCACTCCTTCTTCATCTCCTGCTTTCGGAGTACTTTTCACTGCCTAAAAACAGCAATCGTGCGTCATGCGATTTCGCTAATCTCTCTTTTTACATAAAATCCTCTCAAATTAGTTGAAAGCTACATGTTTTCTTTTACATGTCATCCTAGTCTAGAAGTTGTCTATAGTTTTGTATTTTTTTTACAATAGATAATATCTAGAATATTAAAAATAGACTAAAATCTAATATTTTTGAACCATGGACACTAACACTAATGTCTAAAATGGCATTGGCTCTCTAAATCTAAAAGGAAGCCACAGTCTAGATTTTTTTACACGGTGTGCACGTAGCGGTATGACATCCACCCCCTCCTAACCTACACATCCTCTAGCATGTGCCAAAATCTTATGGATTTGCAGTGTTAGAAGAAGTATCTTCTGCCATGTCAATGTCTTCATCTTCTGACTCTTCTTCTTCCCCTATGTCTTCATGCTCTTGAATTATATTCAAGTCTTCTAGCTCATGAAGAGCTTAATTCTTTTTCCAGCTATGGGTATCTTCATGCTTGTTCCATCCAATTCAGCCAATGAATATGTGGCATTGTCCTGAACGATCTTTACCACATATGGGCCAAACCAACGCTTCATCATCTTCCTAGAAGCACTGTATTGATTGTCTAAGCTACTGTCATAGACAAGTACCCAATCATTTTCTTGAATTACTCTTGGTAGAAGTCGATGTCGCTTATCAAATCTTCTTTTGTTCTTTATTCTTGCTATCTTTAGCTTCTTAATAGCTGCTTGAACATCTTCAAGCCTTCTTTCTAGCTGCTATATGCGCAAAGTCAGCAACTCTTCTCTGATGATGCCTTCCTCCCAAGATAGAAGACTCCATGTGAGAATAGATTTTTCAATTGGCATAATTGGTTGTTGTCCATGCATAAGTTCAGCTGGCATATAGCCACTGAACTGTGAGTAGTCCGATCAACCCATAATGCAAAAGCTAGCATTTTAGGCCATTCTTTGATCTTTCCTCTACAAGACTTTGCTAGAGCTTTGAGAATAGGTTGATAACCTCTCTCACTCTTTCCATTGCCTTCAGGGTTGAAGGCTGATGTTAAAGCCAACTTAATACCCAATTGAGCAAAGATTTTTCCTACCTCATCAGCACCCAACTCTCCCCTCTATCTATAGTTACTTTACCCACACAACCATATCTACAAAATACTTCTTTAAGAAAAAAACGACAAACAACTTGAGTGCATTTGGTTGTTAATGCCTCGCCTTCAACTTGATTGGTTAGATCCTCTCTTGCAAGCACTAAATACCGCATATTCCATATTCCTGTAATCATGGTTACAATATCAATAACCTATCTATAATGTATAGACAAGGGATAAGTCAGTTGTAACCCATCTCGATGCTTAACCATAGAATACATTTGACATACATTACAGGTTTCAACAAAATGTGCTATGTCCCGATACATGTTTTGCCACCAATATTTTTCTTTGACTTTACTAAAGGGTTCCCATATGCCTCTATGACCAGCTCACAGGCTTTCATGAAATTTCTTTATTACCTGTTGTTGCAATCTTTTGTTACTTAAAACTCGGACATGCGCCCCTTTCTTCTTCTTTGCGTGCTTCCATAGATGTCCTTCTTTAAGAAAAAATCCATAAGCTTTCCTCTTGATATGCTTGAACTCCTCATCAATCCAAGTCTTCTTCTTCTTCATTGTGCTCAAATATTGGCCGATCTTCAGCTAATCTTCTTCAAGGAAATGAACTAGAACTTGTGCAATGCAATGAGCATGATGGCTTCTAGTTGACCATTCTATTATTTTCAGCTTTGGACCAGTATATGCAATAACTGAAAAGGTATTTTTAGTAGCCATGGAATGAAATTCAGCAAGTATAGATTCTTTAGCTTCATCTTCTTCCATCATCTCTTCTTCATTGTCATATCTTGCACGTGATAGCATGTCAGCAACTGGATTCGTCTTTCCTGCAATATGCTTTAATTTGGGGTTGAGAGATTTAATATATGCAATCCCTCTTAGCATAGCAATGTCGGGTATAGAGCAATTGGCAATCATACCCAAGAGTGGAAGACAATTAGTTTCTACCACTACGAAAGCACCTATAAAGTATTCACGATCACACTTTAATGTTGTTACAACTCCCCACGATTCCCCTTTTACTTGTGCATACCTTCTTTGACGTTCATTGAGAACTTTTGCTCCAAAATGAATTGCATACTTGTTACCTTCAAGATCCTCTTGGCCAACAGCCCATCCTATCCCAATGGAACTTGTATCCATAGTAAGGATGATGGTTGACCATTTGAATAATCAACCCTTTTGAGAGTGGGGGTTGAAATTAATATCTTCTTTAATTTACGCATAATGAGAGTATGCTCATTACCCTAAGAGAATCTTTCGCCTTTTCTTAATAATTGATAAAGATTTTCAGCTACATGAGCAAAATGTGGTATCCATATGAGATAGAATACACATGCGCCAAGAAATCTTCTCACCTCTAACACATTTGTGCATTTTTCTTGCATTCTGCTAATGGCATCTATCTTGATTGGAGAAGGTTTGCGTCCACAGGGGCCACATAGATGACCGACCACTAGGACTTCTTCTACCCCAAAAATTGACTTAGCTTCAGAAAGGGTAAGATGTACCTCTTCTACCCTTGTCAAAATCCTGTCATAATCATGAATATGGTTAGCTACAAATGTCTTGCATCCATCTTCATCAAGCTCCTCATTCTTTTCATTGACTTCACATCCCTTGATAGGTACATCATCAAGAAATGGAAGAGCAAGTTGTGGAATAAAATCCCTTAAGACTTTGTGCATGGCATTCATCATATGGGCTACGGAGTTTGTTGCACCTTGTGGTAGAGTGCACATGCAGACCAATCCAAGAGGTGTGTTCATTGTGGTAATGTCTCGGCTTTCTAATGAGATCTGAAATTGGTCATATCCTAAATATAGGTCGCCCATAGAATAAATTACTCTATCTATAAAAGCTTCAGCAAAATCATCAACAATTGGACCCGAACCAACATTTCGGATTGTGACATGATTGATAGGTTGTAGATCTTGAATGAATTGTAAAGATCCATTTTTCTTAAGCACAGTAAACCATCGGTTTAATTAAGGTACTGAAGAAGGTTCCAAAATCTTCATTCTGATCTTTTCATTTAGAAGTTCTAGTAATTTGGGCAAATGCGCCCTTGAAACAAGAATAGGCTTGAGGTTCCAAGGCACATGTGGGACCGTAAAAATGACCATAGGAGCCACAATATTTGGATCTACACAGCCTATTTCACTTGGTTGAAATGCAAAATCTTTTCCATGTTTCATTAGCATTTGCATAAAAGAGTGTTTTTCAACCAGCGAAAGGAATGAATTTTCACCTATTTTAAACATTTTTATACTTTCAGATGTGAACTTGTGACCAATGTTGGAAGGATCATGAAGACTTGGCTAATTTGCTACCTATCACCTAGCCCTTCACTTTTAAGAGGCAGTGGGACTACCACAAGTTTGACTTTCTTATCCATCATCTTGTATTTTGTCTCCACTTGTGCTTCAACCTTGTTGAGTAAACCAATGTCTTCCTGCTCAACAAATTCTTGAATTTTTTGATTAAAAAACAATGTACATACTTCTATGGACTGGTTTTTAGCTTGATTTTCTGTATGAGCATCTGCATATATTTCAGCCCATGTGTGAGTAGTAATCAGTTCAAAAAAAATGCTTGAAATATCTTCATTTTCAGCCATCATATCATAAGTTTTCAGCTCCCTTTTTACACGACATAAATATTTTCTTTCAGCCTTAGTCATGGCCGGAAGAGACTTATAACAGCCCATACTATTGGCTGTACATACATACAAATTTGCTAGATACACAGTTTCTATAGCATAAGGAGGTTCAATCTTTTTACATGACACACTACCATAGCCTCCTTTTATAGTAGTGCAACCCGAAAACCCTTGAATTCTAGAGCATTAGGAGGCACAGGATAATCACGCAGTCGATCTCTGTTTCGATGATGGTTAACACACACAGTAAAAAATTGGACATCTCATTCATTATCCTTGCTTTGGATTCAAGCATAGGAAGAACCATCATCAAGAGCTTTTGTTTCCAAGCAGGCTTCAGAAATGTAAGGTTGCCCAAGAATGATAAGGTAACTACAAGAGTCTTGAACAAAAAAGTAAAAATTGTCTTTTATGTCTCCAATAGTTACCTGCACATTAGGACATGCATCATATAACTCTCCAGAAGAGTTGTTTGCAGCTCTCATTCGCCAACCTAGATCAACATCTATGGGCCATCTGCCACTTTCATAGAGACTCCTTGCCATGACATTTATCTCCGAGCTATGGTCTAAGAGTGTAATACATGGTGTTTCTTTTTCTGCAATTTTGATGATTGTCTCCATTGTTACTCTTGCCCAATGCATACGGAAGTAGTGACTGCTTGGAATGAACCAAGCCTCTTCCTCATGCATGTGCTGTAGATGGCCTTCTTTTTGAGAGGTGGGTTGCCCAACTGGTTTGGATCAGCCAACCATTACATTTTCAGATTTCACTTCTTTAATTTTTGCATTCATGTTTTCTTTATCATTAGCTTCAATTGCTGCAATTAATTCTTTAACTGCTTCAAGATGAATTCCTTGTGAAGTCAGCTTCTCTTCATCCTGCACAAAAACTCAAAGAACTTGCAAAAAAGAATGCAATGTTTCTTCAGCTTCATCATCAACATATTGTCTTTTCCTTTTGATTACATTAATAATTGCATCATGGAATTCACGTTTGGCAATTCCAAGAATTTTACCTAAGGTGAATTCAATTTTTCTTCCTAGAAATGTCAGACTGTAATTTGTAGCCTCGCTGCTTACCTTTCTTCTTTCCTTTGGTCTTCTTTGCTTGTGGTGCATCTTCCATCTCTTGATCTGGGGTTATATTTTCAACAAGCTTTGGTTGTTCAGGCATTCTTCTAGTTACCCATTTTGGAGGGCTAGAAGAGGAAGGCCTTGGTTCATCTTTTCTTCTTTTCATTTCTTCAATCAAGACTTCTTTATGATTGACATCAGCCAAATGTGCAAAGGCTGAAAAAGAACCTACCGGTCCTTTCCAACCAGTTATTCCTCGAATGCACTGACCGGCATTAGCCAAATATTCTTTGACTTCTTTACCACGTTTCATTTAATTTAGTGCCTGCATCCATACTTTAGATTGCACATTAGCTTTACATGCTTTCAAACTTGATTTACTTGGCTCAATTTGCAGCCCATAGGTAGCTACATCAATTGCTACATGAGCATTCTTTACAACTAAATCTTCTAATCTTTTCTTCATTCCACCATTGCCAAAATTTGGCTCCAGTGGAAGACAATTTTCAGCTGCATGGATTAGACGAGCTTCTGTGCTCCAGCCTCAGGGAAGGCAGAACACTCCCTCTTGTCATGTTGTTGGATGTCACACCAAATATAGCGCCTCTTAAAGCCTTCTCTCATGGGTCTTTGAGTTTATGATCCTCCTCATTCTTCCACTTTGACATCCAGCTTCTCTACTTTTGAACTAATTTCTGTAAGATTCAAATGAAGGTCACGCATGCTTTTAATAAGTTCATCCATGACATCATCTTTAGAAGGAACAGAAGAAGAAAGAGTTGGTTGATTAGTCAAAGAAATAGGGGATTTTGAAGGTGGAACAAGCTCCATCAATGGAGTTGTTGAAGTACAAGTAGAGCCCAATCTTAGTCGCATCCGCTCTCTTCGAGCAATCATGTTAACTACATCAGTAACATCTGTCCATGCAGTCTTGACTCCTGATTCAGAGGTAGCATCTTCTAGGCGATCATCAAGCTTTTCTTGTAGAATGGGATCTGCAGCCTTAAGGAATAATTCAATCTTCTGACCTTCCAAACTTTGTCGATCTTCAGCATCAAATTGTCCAAATTTACTTTCAAATTCATGGTATAGAACTGTTGCAGCTAAACCTTTGTTGGGTTTTACAACCCATTCAGTGAAACTTTTCTTCATCATAAGGCCAGAGTCTTCTAAGAAGAATTCTTCGCATAGGGCTTTTTTGAATGTAGCCTAATTCACATCTTGTTGGAAAAGACCATGGATTCTTTTTTGAAGACCATGCTTGGCTAGTCTGGCAAAAATAACGATTCCATGCATGTTGCGGTACACCAAAGAAGAGCATTTTCTCAACATACAAATGAATGAAAACAGAGACATTTTGACCATTAAATTGTTTTAATTCATGCCCAACTTCTTCTAGGGCCTTGATAGCTGTGGAATCAATCTTCTCTTCTTATTGCCTTTGTTGTTATTGTTGAGTTTGCTGTAGTATACACACCAATTGTTGTAGAGTATCTCGTGAAGAATCCACCATCTTGGAGTTCTCTTACACCAACCTTCACGTCGGGTTCACCAATGTTGCAGCACGTAGGGTTGAAGGTTACCACAAGGGTTTGGCAAGAGAAGAATGTATGGGGGTTCAAGAGCTTAGACTCTAGAGATGGTAGAGATAAGAGAAGGGTTGAAAGTTTCAAGCCAAGTTCTTGAAGATAAGTGACAGCAGGGTGAAGGTAGATTCAAGGAGAGGAGTGGACAAAAGAGAAGCGGTTCGAAGAGATTGAAGATGTAGAAGAATACTTCCAAAAAGAATTAGAAAATATATAAGATTACTAACAGAGATTAAGCCTATTAGTTTCTTTTAGCATTATGAGAAAATATAACTCTAATAGACAAAGACGTGTACAAAATAATACCTTCATCTATGCTGCTCAGATCGCCAAATTGATCCTTCCAATGGCTCCAAAAGGGGGGTTAAATAACCAAGACACCTGGCCAGAATCCTGCCAGATCACTCCCTCTTTATCTCCCACTTTCAGAGTGTTGTTCACTGCCTAAAAACAGCAATCGCACGTCGCACGATTTCACTAATCTCTCTTTTTACATAAAATCCTCTCAAATTAGCTGAAAGCTACATGCTTTATTTTACATGTCATCCTAATCTAGAAGTTGTCTATAGTTTTGTAGCTTTTTTTATAAGAGATAATATCTAGAATATTAAAATTGATTAAAATCTAATATTTTTGAACCATGGACACTAACACTAATGTCTAAAATGGCATTAGCTCTCTAAATCTAAAAGGAAGCCACACTCTAGATTTTTTTACATGGTGTGCGCGTAGCGGCACGACAACGGCAACCCTACTAGCCTCAAGAGCCTCTTCCAAATATATTCCAAGATGAATCAAATAAGACAAAAGAGCTTCTTACTTGTTGCTTGCTTGCCTACTTTTTTGATTGATTGCCTTCACCTCAACCTCTTATTGAGCTTTGCATAGCCACTGGACCACTGTAATACCATGTAAATAGACAAGATGAGAGAGAGATGAAGCAACCAAAAGCACACACACAAAATGGAGACTTGACCACACAAAGAAGTAGGGTTGAATTATTATTATTATTCTTTTCTAGGTCGACATTCAGTGCCATCACAGTTTGATGGACCCCTCTTCACCAAAGTGTAGGAAGCAAAGGTAAAAAGCAAGTTTTAATGACTTTGCCAAGGAGTGAAGAACCTTATGTGGGAGAATCAAACCCCATGTGAGTTGCAACACATCTTCAAGAGCCAATCACCCATGAGGTGGCGATAGTCGTCTCTTGACCACATAGTTCTTATAGTGGATTGGATAAGTGGATTGACCCAACCAGTGGTGACATGAACTAGTCACTCATGTTTCCTAAAGGAAGGTGATACCTATGAGTTTTACAATGTGGAGCCATCCATGAGGGATATGGCACTGATCTCTCATTCCCATGGAGTCTCTATAGTGGGAAGGTTAGTCTCACTATAAGAGGGCTTGGAGCTTGCCTACATATCTAATGTCCAAGCAATATGCCCTTCACCTATTAGGGGAACAATAGGTGATATAGGTAAAGTGCACATCATGAGCATCGACGGACTTAGGCCCTTGATATGGACATATCACTATGTCTTAGAAGCAGTTGGTGAGGGTCAACCTCAGTTTGAGTTTAGAAAACAAGTTAAAGAGCATAATGATAGATGTGCCTTTGATTTAGAATTTGGAGCAATGATAGGGTGATAGCTATTGAGGTTCCAATTGAAGGAAATCATGGGCAAGTGCAAATTTCCTTGGGGTCTATGGACCACAAGTCAAGCCTGCATCTACTAGTAGGTTGAGAGATAGCAACATGCATGTCAGTCACATTGAAAGGAGGACAGTGAGCATCCAAGGAAGTGAGATCCATAGTGCACATGGACCCATCAAACTACTACCTTGATTTATTGAGTATCATGTCCAAGGCACATGATGGTTGTAGTATCTCCCATACCACCTTAAGATTTCATGCTCTTTCAGCCTATAACATAAATTTTTGTGGACACAAATTCCATGAAGGGCATGTGTATATGAGAGTAGTCAAGGGTGAGCATTTGGGGAATTTGACGTATACTCCCCCATTCAAGGCATGTAGCACCAAGGAGCAACCATCTTTTTCCCCTCGGTATTGTGGTGTTCTTTGAGAGGCTAAATCAACTAGGTCTGATGACCTTCATGCAAATTGAGAGGAGCCTTCAGGTTGAGAAGAGCCAAGGCATGGGGGTGGATTTGTGAGACTTGGGATGATTCATGATGCATGATGCTCTAAGCCAGTGTGGTCACTATGATGTGATATGCTCAAGAGGCAATGTGATCCATGTCATGGTGTAGCATGATGAGTTGTGCCAAGATGAGGCATGCCAAGGTGCCAAGCTGACATGTGGGATGAGAAGCCTAATTGGAGATGCATAGGATCAAAAGGTTATCCTCAACCATGACATTATATTCATGAGGAAAAAATATATATGAGACCAAAGCAAGTAGTGGAGATACACAAGTTGATATTTCATGAGGAGCTTTCTATTACAATATAACTAGGCCCAATTAGACAACCTAATGTAGCTGCTACTAATGATGTAATGCATTAGAGCCTCGCACCCTCTTGATTTTTTTGATCCCTCTATGCATTATATCATGGTGACAAATGCTAGTGAGCCTCTCATGAGAGGAGACTATGCATAGAGGTGATAGTGTCACTCTTGGGAGAGGCCACATAGTCTAAGTATGGTTCATTACAAAAAAGTTGTAAATGGGACTTGGTTCCTTTGCTCAATGGCAACATGCATTACCATATGCAAATGGATATGCCAATTGAAGAGTATCACTAGTTACCCTAAGTCAACATATAAGGACAAATTGGTTACGAAGGATTTTAAGTAGGAAAAGGGAGTTGATTTTGATGAGATATTCTGTCTTATGGTCAAGATGATTCTTGGTTTTGGCCTTAATTGCATAGATGGATTTGGATTTGTACCAAATGGATGTGAAAACAACTTTTCTTTATGGGGACTTACATGATTTGGTATTGGTCTTGATTGCACGGATGGATCTAGATTTGTACTGGATGGATGTGAAAATGGATTTTCTTCATGGGGATTTGGTTCCTTTGCTCAATGTAGACATGCATTGCTACAAGTGGGTGTATAAGTTGAAGAGTATCCCAATCACCCTAAGCCAGCATAAAAGGCCAGATTGATTGCTAAGGGTTTTAAGTAGGAAAAGGGAGTTAATTTTTATGAGATATTCTCTCCTATAGTCAAGATGACCACCCTATGCTTGATATTGACCTTGATTGCATGGATGGATCTAGATTTTACTAGATGGATCTGACAATGACTTTTCTTCATGGGGACATATGTGAGGATATCTATATGCCGCAACCTAAGGGCTTTAAGAAAAAGGGCAAGGAACACCTAGTGTGCAAGTTGAGGAAGAGTCTTAATGGACTTAAGCTAGTACCTAGAGAATGCTATTATAAGTTTGAGGCATTTATGCATTCACACGATTACTCTCATAGTGATATGGATCTGTGTCTTTACACAAAGAAGGCTCATGATGGTAATCATATCATTTTGATGCTATATGTTGATGACATGCTAATTTCTAGTAGGGCTCATGATGAGCTGGATGTGCTCTCACATACTTGACATGAAAATTATGTGCAATCTCTCTAAAAGACTCCTCTACCTATCATAGAGAGTGTATATTTATAAAGTCCTTGAGTAGATGCATATGCATGTGGTAAGCCTACTAGGGCTGCCCATTACCTTCTCATGTGAAGATTAGTTAGGAAGATTATCCTCAATTAGATTATGAGAAGACCGAGATAGCCAAGTTTCCACAAGCACTTGCAGTGGGTAGCTTGATGTATGCCATAGCCACTCGACTTGACATAGCATTTGTAGTGGGAGTTATGGCTCATTATATAGTGACACCTCTAGTAAGTGACATTGGGATGCCATGAATGATATCATGAGATATATTAAGGGAACTATAGATATGTGCAATTGTTATGGTAGCCAATATAATGGAGTACTACGCTACACAAACTTTGACTATGTAGGGCATGCAGATAGTAGAAAGTCCACCTTTAGCTTCACGTCACCTTTGCTAGAGATGCCATTTCTTGGATGTCTAGGATATAGAAATACATGTCCTTATTTACTACTTAATGAGACTAAGAATGTTGTAACGATTGAGGCTTGCAAGAAGGCCCTATGATTAGGTCATTTTGTAGTAGACCTTGTGATGATTGTGACTTCTACATTGCATTTGGACTCTATAAATGCCATTTAGTTGGCATATAATCCGGTCTTTCATGTGAAGAACAAGTACATTGAAGTTCATTATCACTTTATCAGAAAAGTGATTGAGAATAAGAGAATAGATCTTCTTGACTAATAAGAATCTTGAAGATTAGAATCACCGTCACTTGACTATTTATTCTTTACATGAAAATAGAATAAGTAAAGATAGGTTATACATCATGACTATTGGAGTTTCCACATACTGTCTTGCTCTCTCTTGCTTGAACCTCCATAGCTCTTGCTTCTTTTTTACTTTTGCTTATGCTTCCACTCTTGCTCCACCTTTCACTAGGTTGATGTTCCATCTTTGGAGCTTTCGCACTATAGAAGGTGAATTGGTTATTTTAAGACTTTGTGTTCACACTGCTCTTGGAATTGGTTATTTTGAAACTTTTTACAATTGTTTGTGTTTACACTATAAAGATTTAAACTAGTTGTTTTGTGATTAAAAGGTCAATTTTATGCCATAGAGAGAGGTCAATGGGACCTCATTATAGGTGAAACTAGGGAAATGGTCCCCACTACTTGCATGGGAATGGAAGAGTTGTCACCAATAGTGATCTCATTTCTTAAAGCCAGTCTTGGCGGTAAGTCATGTGGGAAGAGGCCCCACTATCCATGAGAGCCAAGGCTTTTCCTTAGAAGAAGAAGCAAGTGCTATATCATCCACCTTTTGAACAAGTGTATAGAAAGATAGGCTCAATGGTAATAGGTATGGTCTTTGAATCCTTAGGCCCCTCCTTGGGCTTCAAATGGGGTTACTTCTACTAGCACTTCTCCTCAGGATGAATGCCCTTCCCACAATGTGGGCACTTGGGCTTCTTCTTCTTTCATCATTGGAATCATTCTTCTTGTCCTCATGTTTCTTAGCCTATAAAAATGCATTTGCATACGTTGGCATGATTGGATTTAATTATGTAAACACATAGTATGTACACATTTGATTGTGTATATGATGCAATAATGTAACTTGTATCATTACAATTCACTTGTGGTACATCATGGATGATATGTATACCTACTACTTGTGCATGGGTACATCAAACATAATGTATATATCTTTCATTATCATAGAGTACACATAATGGTTTGGCTTTCCAAGCTATTATGTTGTAGCATACATGGCTAGACTTTGTGTCATAAGTGGCATAATCTTATAGAGAATGTCCCTTGCAATGTCAAAGTTGAATGGTGAAATTTATCTCTTTGTCAGTAATAATTGTGATGTGCCTTGTATGGATAGCTACTAACTATATATCATCAAACAGGTCAATGAGAAACCCCTCTATATTCATTTGCAAAGCCTCCATGGCTGCACTAGCCCACTTGCATGGCAATAGGCAATCAACAACTCACACCTAGTACATTCCCACCTTGTCAACCATAGGTCTTGCAAAATTTTCCAAACCACATTTTGGAATGATACTTCTGGGATAAGGATCTTGTAGCTGCATTGAATGCACCTTATCTCACGTAGGGAAAATGTGCTTGGTCTCCATTGCCTCTTCTTTTGTGGCAATCTTTAGGTTGTAGGGGGAGCACTTGCTATTGTCTTGAAGGAGGCTCCACAAGCTTGTACTCCAAGGAAGACCATGCACATAATCTTCATTTTGGGAAATGACAAGTGGCTTGCTTGGTGCATGCCATGCAAGCTCAAGGAGGGTGGGATAGAAGAGAGATGGAAGTTGGAATAGAAAAGTGGATCTAGACATGAGACCTCAGGCTAGGGCCCTGCTACCTTTTTTCCTAAAACAAAGAAAACTTCATGGATTCTTAGCCACCTACTAACATGTGTGCATGTGGAGTCTCGTTGCATCTTGATGAAGTTTGATGTTTTTAAAATTATTCTATTAAAAATTATGGATCGATTAATAATTGAGGCAATAATGTTGCAATTATTGATCCTTATAACTTTCACACAATCTGTCTTGTACAAAGATATCAAGAGTAAAGTGCGCAACAAGAAATAACAGCTTTTCGAATGTTTTTCTTATTGAAATTGATAAGGATAGCAAACATTGTAACTAAGTAGTAAAAATTATAGCAAAGATGCACTTTAAAGTTGAGAGCAAAGACTAAGAGCAAAAACTTCATTCATACTTTTAAGCTGGTATACTAGTTTTGTAGTGGGACATAGTCACATATCTTGTAGACATGGAAAACAATATTCCAAAAAAGATAACACTACAAATAGCATTCATTCCATTGAAATAAATGCATCCTTCACTTCTTGCATTTTTCTTACAAGTTGAAAGTTCTTGGGGGTTACAAGAATGTGCTTTGCATGTTGCACAATACTATATCAATTATTAAGCCTACCAAAAGCCTCTATAGCCCCTTGTAGAGCATAAAGACATTCTTTTGTGAAGCAATCGGATCTATCATGACTTTATACCAAAAACCACTTTATGCTTTCTATTTGGTAGATGCCTTGCACAATCTCGTGAATAAGTCTCAAGAAGCTAGCCTTTGGAATGAAGAGCATTGAAACTTTCAGATTTCTCTTAGATCCATTGTACCTAGCCCCCACTTGCATTTCTTGAGGGAATGATGAGGAGTACCCCTCTCGAGGAAGTTTGAGGAAGCTAGGTTAGGTTGAGAAAAGGGTGGCAGATTGTGAAGTGATTGTCAAAGATTTCATCTAAGCCAATAGATGCTCTATTGAGTTGGAATAAGATATGGGGCTTTGAAAGGAAGCTTCTTTGTAGTTACCTTAGGCCTAGACATAGAAAGAGATTTGGAAACTCAATGAATAAGATAGAGAATCCAACCCTAACATACAATGCTTAAACTTCTAGATCCATTCAAATAAACTTGCACTCTCTTTTCCTTGTGGGAATGATGAGGAGGACCCCTCTCAGGGAAGCTTGAGGAAGCTAGGTTAGGTTGAGAAAGGGGTGGCAGATTGTGAAGTGATTGCCAAATATTGCATCTAAGACAACATATGGTCTATTGAATTGGAACAAGATATGGGGCTTTGAAAGGGAGCTTCTTTGCAACTACCTTAGGCCTAGCCATCTTTCCTACATAGCAAGAGATTTGGAAACTCAATGAATAAGATAGAGAGTGCAACCCTAATATACAATTTTAAAACTTCTAGATCCATTCAAATAAACATGCACTCTCTTTTTCTCAATAAATTGCATTCAAACAAAATGCCTTCTTCATCTTACTATCTTAGCTCTTTTCCAATCCATTTGCTACATTCTCAAAGCCTTACTTCTATATAGTTGGCATGGTTTTCTTTAATACTTGACACATCATAATGCACTCTTTTTGTGACACGATGTGATTCAATCATGTATACAACAACCAATTCATTAGCACTCTCATTTGCTCTTTTATGCAAGAGTTGAGCTTCATCTGCTACTACAATCACGTATCACTAGGATAACAATTGGATCATTAGATTACTGCGATTCGCCCTTCCACCATGATTGGTTTTTCTATGGTATATACTACTTGCTATCCAATGTGAATTTTCCATTCAAAGTGTAGATCAAACTCAAATGCTTTTCTAATTTGCAAAGTATGGCCATGTACCTTGAGGATATGCTATAGCGACACACATCACACATGAATAAAAATACCCACCATAATTTATACAATTCAAATACTTCTAAGATCTTAACTTTATACACACCATGTACAGTGTGATAGAACCTTTAGCCTATGCTTTCACCATGTTTTCTTAGAAGCTATGTACATCATTAATAAGTTTTGTTTATCTCCTCATCAAATACCATATTTCGAAGTAAGGGAGCCAATTTATCGAGATTAATCCAAACCTCAAATTTAACCAACCTTGTTTTTCCTCCATTGCTTTTATCAGAAACCACAACATGTAGCTTTTTCCACCCATCTGAGTCTTGCAACATATGGACTATAACATTTCCTTTTTCATTGATAGGTACTAAAAGAAACTTTCTAGCCTTGGCTCCTTCAAAGCAAGGCTTCTTTTGGCAAGTTACCAGATTTTCTTGATCTCTTCTCATCCTTTCCAATCATTATTTTCAATTATTACTTGATGTGCATACAGCCCTATCTCAGATAGCACTTACTCCACATTCTTGCACGTTGTAATGGCTTCCTTTTCTAGTTGCATTCTATAAGTAAAGCAAATATACTTTACACCATTTTCTCCATGATTCTAAAAAATGCATGCAAAAAGCAAATGTGAATATGATTGAGATGTTGAAAATGGACTTCTATGTGGGATCTTCTTTATCATATGTTAGTGTAGCACTTGTCAATCTTTACCATTTCTTCTTCTTGTCCTTTCCTTCCACCCTCTCTATCAAGCAATATAGGCATGGATATTTTTCATTAGCACCACTAGAGATTCTACATATGCATTTCAAAGTTCTTTTAAGTTTTTTGCAAAGTGTCATTCGACTAGGTATTCACTATACCCTTCGAGACTAAGAGCATCTCGCCATGTTCTTGGCAATCAATGATGTTTGGAATGCCTGTATACATGAAGATCTCAAATGTTTCCTTAGGAAATTCACATGCAGCAAGCCATCATACATTTCACTCTGATTGAACACTAAAGTTCTTTGGATTATTCTTGCCAACTTGTAAGCTTTGTTCATCAAAGTGTCACTAAATCTTTCAAGTTTTACTCCATTGTTGACCTCACTTTCATGCAAGTTAATCACAAACTGCAAGATATCACTACATTCTTCAACAGACATATTATGATACATTAGCATTTCCAATTGTACCTTGTATAGATCTAGGTAGTAATTGTTAAGCTCTATAAACTTAACCTCATATGCATTTTTTGTCCCCGCCTTTAGTGTTTCCACACCAATACCATAAATATAATCTCATGTCCACTCAAAAACCTTTATATAGAGTAGCCTTTGAGTCTCTCTTAACTTTAAATGTCTAGGAAGAGGCGTGACTCTATTTCTCTTTAGTACATTACCAAACCCATCCTTCACACCCTTGAATATTTTTTAGTAACTCCTTGTGTTAGTGTTAGCACTATCACAAATAGATATGCATCAATAGTTGAGAAATCATTTGAGATATCTTTTATCGTAGGCTTGATCACCTTCTCCTTCATAGCCTTGAACTTTGGGTTGTTCAAAATGTCTTTCAAGGTAGTTGCCTTTAGCAATCTTTGAATGGATGATCCAAGATCATCCTCACCTAGATTTTCATTTTGAGTGACCTTACATGCCTTAATATGTTGCTTCCACTTGCCTACTATGCATAATTAAGTCACATGAATTAGATTTTTTGTCATTTGTGCTCTGTGTCAACTTATTGTTGATCTTCTTTAGGTCGTCCAATTGTACATTTATCTTCTCGTACAAGATGCTGATGCAATGAATACTATCCTATATTATGATGATTTGATTACTTTTCTGAGTCATAATTTCATTAGTTGCTTCAATTGTCCCATTAGCTATTGTATTTGAAGCTAATGTGTAGTGATGACATCATGATAGTTTTTAATAGTTTCTTGGCAAGTTATGAATACTTTTAATGCATGTTCATTAAGCTACCTAGTGTAACTAAACAATCCATTTTCACCCACACACACACACACACATACACACACATTTCAATAATTTTTATAATTCTTAAGGAAATTGGAGGTTTATTGGTTAGGGAATCAATTGGGTAGATCCTCCCATCAACCTACAAGTCTATGTGTTTCAATCCCACTTCTTGTAGCTTTGTAGAACCTAAGGGTTAATATTTATACATTCTGTCCTTTAAATAATGGGCATATCCAAGCTCCATATGCAACTCCTTTTTCCCTATTATGCTTATTAATTGTGTTTCAATAATAGATATATAAATTGATTGCACAATTTAAATTGATATATGTTGAGCGTGTCAAGGTACTCTACATAGACACACAAAGATGTTAATGAAAATAGTTGGTTTGATGTCTATGTAGGTAGGCTAGAGAGGCATAAATAGGGACACTGAGATGTTAATGATATTAGGGTGCTTGATTCTATAGAGGTAGATTGAAGCATCATATTCCAAGTAAACTACAAGAAAGTAATACTAGTATACTCTGCAAATTTTGAAAAATACTATTTACTAGTCTTGAGGACAACTTTCTAGCTTTGAAAAGAGACAATGAGATTTTTATTTATAGCCTCCAACTCTCTTACCATTTAGACACCTCCTCCTTTGGATGGAGGGTTATAGAAAATGGTTGGAGGTTTCTTGAGGAAAAGTTCATGCTTGAGAACAAGTAATAACTATACATGAGTTACTAGTTGCTTACTATTATGCAAGGATATTTCTATTTTCTTTTCTCATATACGTCCTCTTTTTTGTGCAATTTACACTAGATTGCTACAAAGAAGAGCTTGTATAGTCTTTTTCAAAATTTGCAGAGTATACTAGTATTGAAAAGAGACAATGAGATTTTTATTTACAGCCTCCAACTCTCTCACCATCCAGACACCTCCTCCTATGGATGGAGGGTAATAGAAAATGCTTGGAGGTTTCTTGAGGAAAATTTCATGCTTGAGAACAAGTAATAACTATACATGAGTTACTAGTTGCTTACTATTATGCAAGGATATTTCTATTTTCTTTTCTCATATACGTCCTCTTATTTGTGCAATTTACACTAGATTGCTACAAAGAAGAGCTTGTATAGTCTGTTTCAAAATTTGCAAAGTATATTAGTATTGAAAAGAGACAATGAGATTTTTATTTACATCCTCCAACTCTCTCACCATCCAGACACCTCCTCCTATGGATGGAGGGTAATAGAAAATGCTTAGAGGTTTCTTGAAGAAAAGTTCATGCTTGAGAACAAGTAATAAGTGTAAGTGAGTTACTAGTTGCTTACTATTATGGAAGGATATTTCTTTTTCATTTTCTCATATACCTCCTCTTATTTGTGCAATTTACCCTAGATTGCTACAAAGAAAAGCTTGTTTGGTTGGTAAGGGCTCAAGCAATTAGAGTTCTACCTCAAAGGCATGTTCAACTCCCTCGAAACCCAAATTCCTCAAAACTTCAAAGAGTGGCTAGAGTCAAGAAGGCAACTCGTGTTAAGCATCCAGTTGTAGCCAAGAAGCCAATTGCAATGAAGACGCTAGTTGGTGCCAAGAATCCAACTACAAACAAGAAGCTAGTTACTACCAAGTAGCCAATTGTTGCTAGGAAGCCAGCTACTATCGCTAAGAAGGAGCCTCCATTTGGTAGGGGTAAGAGGTCCATAAGAGAAATGGTTGATACAAATAAGGAAAGAGTCAACAAAAAACAAAATCAAGGTGAAGAACTTGGCTAAAAGGCTACACAAGATGAGATTAACAAGAAAACGCTATACGGTGAGGCACAAAGGATGAACCCAAGGAAGACTCCTCAAAGGGCACCAAAAATTTCCCCACAAAAGGTTGTTAAAGCCCTTATAATGTTCCACTTAAGACCCCACAAAAGAAAAGTGAAGCTAAGTCCTCCCCTAAAATATCTATTAGGATAGTAAGTAGGTAGCTATAGGCTAGGATATCTCCCAAGATACCTAGGAATACCCAATTGGGGATGTTTGAGAGAACATTTTATGAAGGCCCTTGTACATGTACATAACCTCTTGTATATAACAAAAATTAATAGTAATTTAATTAATTTTTAATTTATTAATCTATGTTGAAGTTAGTTTTAAGAATCATCTCTTAGATTATGAGTATAGTTGAGTACAATGGAAGATGCCATTCCAAGCAGCCTAGTCATATACGAACTAAAGTAGTTAAAAGGCACATGGAGAAAGATTTACAAAAGTGGTAAGTTTAAGGCTTTGAAAATCTTGCAATGCCCTTCCGAGGCAACTTATCATATGTATATTCTTTTTATGCCCTTCTTCCAATCAATTCACTGTTAATCTCAAATCAAGATCCTATATCCATGGTTGTAGATAGACTTTGAAGTGGTTCTCTAACATCTAGCAATATACATTTCTCGTTTACTAATAGACACAATAGATCTCCATCCTCCAAGTAGATAGTCATTGTAAAGTGATCATTGCTTTCCTTGCAAAGTCCTCGGATCCAAAGGTATCCATGCACCTTCTCTCTTCTTCCACCATTGATACTAGAAAGCAAGATGGAATATTTGTCTTGAAATGTTGTGTGATAAGATAACAATATCCTCTAAACATTTGCAGTGAAAAAAATCGCCCTTGTGTTATTTCTCCATCAGCATCATATTTTTTCCAAAGATTTTAATCAATGTGCCAGATGACATTTTCTTGCCCAATCACATTATTTTCTTATGTGCAAACCTATTTTTTGAAAGATTGATCCAAAAACATGAATTCGAATGAGCTAAGATAGACTAACTCTCCTTGATAATCTCCAAATATTCATAGAACTTCAAATATCTTTAATGATCTTTAACTTGAAGTCATGGACGGTTCCATTGTTAGGATTACCCTAATTTGTTAGTCCATTGAGATCAAGTGAAGAAAGCTCTTCCAACCTTCCAAACGCCTATTTGCAAATCAGATCATGAAGATAGAATAGAATAGAACACACAATCACATCATGTTCTTCATTGCCATCTTTGAAAAAACACATCATATTGTTGCATACAAACTAATCAAAAAATATGAATAGACATGACTCTTTTGGCTATAGGCCATTGGATCACAATAATCAATACATGGCACGCATAGTGGACTAGAACCCATGGATATTAGTCCTTGTTTAGGTCTCCAAAGTCATCAAGTGCTAGTTCATGCGAGGCAATTACTGCAAGAAGGGGAACTACAAGACTAGTAGCCAAAACAAGAACTCCCAAATTTGCAACTAAAGGATTCAAAGGGAGAGGAGCAAGAATTGCAACGAGAGAAGGCGGCTAGCAACAAATACAAGATAGATCAAGAGACGGAGGTAGGAGAGGTGGAAAGAGATGATAATTCAAATGATGGTGCCACATAAATGCATCAATCTGCACCTAGAGCTAAGTTGAGAAACATTGTAGAAGATCAACTCAAACACCAAAATCTCAATGAGTTTTCATGCCTCATATACCACCCGTTGAAGCCAATTCCTATCATTTCAAACAATATCAAGCAAACTATTCTAGGTATCAATCTATTGAAGCAAACCAAACATCTGATTCTCTAATTTTGTATATGAAGAAGACACCATGTTCCCACCTAAGGTTTAGCTAGAAGACATCCCTAGTAAGATTGCTTTAACTCACTTCTTGGCATCCCTAAGGTTAAGACTTAGACTCACTTCTTGGCATCAAAGTAGACATAGCCAAAGATGGTGAAGATGGAGCAACATCCAACCAAACACACTAAAGTTATCTAGAACTACCCACATGAAGTTAGTAAGGTACGGCCCAAATATCTCATACATATCACCCTAGAAAGGGACCCATGCATTCTTGAGACAAACCACATCATTGTGCACATGGACACTCTGTGGTGACCCACTTAGGGAAGTGAGTGAAACCCACCTAGATAAACCTATAGGAGCTAAATGGTCTGAGTGGGAATTTTTTCATTATCACGTAGTAGAATAATGAATCCGAATCCAATTTCTATTCCGATTGACATTCTATGTATGTTTTTAGCCCATCGAATCAATAAGATGATGCTCTAACTATGGATTCGTCTTTGCGACCATATTCAATCAGTATTCCCCTAGGTCAATTGTTGCTGCATTTGGTCCATACCTTCAAGGACCATCTCCTTAAAATTATTTAGTGATCCAATTGTTCTAGTGCCAAAGATGGCTAACATGACCACAATAGCAACTGCAAATGAAGTACTTCTATGTCACCTAGACTGTTATTTGATCCCAACCATTCCAATTTGATGCAAAGATCGTGTTATTACTAATGTATTGTTGGATAGTTATTCAAGAGTTAGTATCATCACTATAGCTACTTGTTAGGAATTCAATTTTCTAGACTATGAATTGGCCCTATTCCTGTTTTGGATGGCCAATTTGTAATGTGTTTGACATTTGGGGGTTCTTTGTTCTGTGCTAATTATAGTGGCCAACATTCCATTTCTTGTATCTTTGTTGATCCTAAGTATGGAAATGGAAGGAGAGGATCACCGCCTCCTTCTAAGATGTCCTTCGCTTCAATAGGCCAAGGTGAGTCACTGTTAGAATTGGCATCACTCGATAACTATGCATGGACACCATAAAGTGAAGTTCTCCCTCACAAAGATTCTTCCACCACATTTTGCACACTGTATTGTCACAACTAAGATAGTGAATATGGTTGATGGCTTGGATGATGATGATGAGAGAGAAGCATTTCTGGCTACTGCTAATGTGAAATATAGTCTCTTTGTCTAATAGATATCCTTCAAATTCGTCAATAATACCTTGGAAGGTTAAGGAATGAAGACTGCCTTCTAAAGCCATCAATTCAACTAGTCCAATTTTGGCAAATGTAGAGGATGATGCAGATGTGGTGGCTTTAGTAGCATTTAATGTGCCCAAAGTATTACAACAAGAAAGAGAGTTCGAGGGCTAGATGCAAAAAGTGACAAAGGATGACAAAGGATGAATCAAGTACCATTTATTTAGGAGCTAGAGAAACAAAGCTAGTTAAAGTAAGTGAAAAGCTAGATTTGAATTTTCGAGAGTGTTTGAGTGCATTACTTAAGGAATTCAAGGATATGTTTGCATGGGATTATGGGTTTGGGAATTTCTTTTAGCTCAGTCATGCTTATTTTAAGATATTGAAGCCTTGCCTTTATTTTCCTAATTTTTAGTGTGTTATACACGAGCCGCTAGGCACTCAAATTGCCAATGCCCTTCCTACATGTAGAAAAAACATTTTTCATAACCACCTTAGCCATGTTCGTGACCACCCCATCCTATACTAAGGGAGGGAAATCATATTGAGCATGAGACATGGCTAATGCTACCCAAGTAAACGGACCTAGTTGGTTTCAATTTGCGGGAGTATTCATCCCTCTAGGCCATTGGGCTCCGAGCATTGTATTGGTACACTTTCATATTATAAATAGAAGTCCTACAAATGCTACACCATCACTACTTGAGTTTTCAATCCATTGCCAAGTGTCCCAGATTATTGCTCTTGGAACATTGAAGGGTCTCTGTAGCAAATTTATGAGCACCTTTTGCAGATTCTCAACACTTATCCTCCCTTTTAGACTTTGAGAGATTCTTTCCATTGTCCTCTCTAGGGTCTTTCTATTTCCTACTACTATCTTCTTCTAGGTTTGCATTGCAAACCAAAATCACTACCCTCAAATTTGTAGCTCTTGTCAATTGATTTGGAAGATTTCTTTGAGAATGCAATTCAAACCTAATACACATAAATGCAAATTAACATATCCTAAGTAAGCTCATTATTAGTGATTTTCCACAATAGAATTCGAAACCAAATCTTGTAGGTTTGAACGTCCTAATCCCAAAGTTTTGTGAAAGAGCATGGTTGTAGCAAGAAAAAGTGTGCACAAGAGGGAGATAGAAGCTCAAAGTACAATAACAAAATCTTGTTTACTAAGTTGCTAAAGGTACAACTTGGGTACATTCTATCTCAACTTTGATAGTGACCCATAAGCTATTTATATAGCCTCTGCCTAGCTAGGATTAGGGTTTCCCCTGCCCTTCAAGCTATTCAAACCCATTTGCCCTCATACACCCTTTCTTATGGTGGGTTCCTATGCCTATCTTCTAACAGCCCCCCCCCCCCCCCCCCCCTCAATACCAGGGTGGCATTGAATTACGAGGCATGTAAAATGTCCCCCCCTCAAAAAAATGGGATGCCTTTATAGATCAAGCTACAAGAGTGTTTATAGGTAGATGGTTTAGAGATTCAAAAAATTCGATCATCATATGGATTGGAGGCATAGTTGGCCACCAGTTCTTTGGGTACTTCAGGAATGTTGGGGCATTTACTAGTGATATGCCCTATCTTCTAGCATCTATTACATTTCATCTTTTCAGGATACTTCTTCCAACAATTGTTTACAATATGCCCTTTTTTCTTACAAAAAGAACATCTAGTGAAAACTATATGTACCAATACTTGATCACAGGAAGTTGAAGATGCTTGACTAGTGCTACCTTCTTTGCGGTTCCTCTTTTCTTCATCCAAACAGGATTGGATGGTACTTGCCAAGATAGGATCTGGAATGTTGGTAAGAGTGGTTACAAGGGTAGGAAACACCTTTTTCACAGCTTTTAGGAGAATAGCAATAGCATCCTCTTCATGGATTGGAGCTTGTACTGAGGCAAGTTGTGCCATGAGACCCTTCATGTGAGAAATGAATTTTCCCAAGTCTTCTCCTAACTTATATTCCAAGCTAAAGAATTCAATTTTAAGAAAGATTTTAGTATTTTTACCAATGCCTCCATAGAGCTTTTCAAGCTCATCCCATTTTTCTTTAACAGTATTTAGTTGATCAACATGATAAATCAAGGACTCATCTAAGTGTAACATTATGAATGCTTGGGTACGTTGGTCATCCTCTACATCAACCAGATTTGCAGAGTTTACCGCTCTAGTGCCTTGAATGAGAGGCCAGTACCCTCTCTCCATCATCTTGTACATTATAAGTACTTTCCATGGGTGGAAATCTTTGCCTTCAAATTTACGAATTTGAGGGCGGACATCAGCATAGGTTGTGGTCATTGGGAAGGTCTTACCACTTGCTAAGACAAGGGCAGTGTCTAGTCCCTTACAACTTGCCAATGAATGCGGAAGCAAATCAAGGACATCCTTACAAAGAATTGATATTTAAAATTGCAATGAAGAGAAGGGCTGAAAATCATACATATATAGTACTTTAAAATATGACTTTGGTGGTCCTTTCTTATGTGTGATCTTCTTCTGAGGTTTAATGGTCTTTTTAGGCTTCAATGATGTGAACCTAGACTAGACTTCTAGCTCCTCCTTGTGGTATGGTTTAGTAGATGAACCTTGTGTTGGACAAGGACAGTCTATGATTTCAATGCTTGTTGTTGATGACTCCGAGGAGAGTACAATGACACTCATCTTTCTGATTTCATTGACCAAGGTATTTGAAAGAAACCACACACGATATGCAGCAAGCAACACAAGTTTAGAATAGGATGGTCTATGTGTTTATAGTTGTACACATAGCCTTACAAAATGAAGTAGAGAACTTAATGGTTTTAATTTTCTTATGAAAAAACTCAGATTGAGTAAATACCAGCAGCAAAATGATTGAGCAATGTGCTTTAGTGCTTACAAGCACTCATCTCTAGTTTATGATGTTAGAGATGGTAGATGTCGGTCTTGATAAGCTTGATGATGCTCTACCGAGCGAAAGAACCGCCGAAATGGAGTTCTTGATTAGTAAATGACTCTCGAAGAGATAACTTAGTGATTAAAATCACTGTTAGCTACAGCAGAAGATGAAAGAACCAAGAAGGTCAAGCTTTCAAGCTTGTGGCTATGGCTGCCATGAAACCACAATTAGGGTTTGACTCTGTGGGAGCAGCAGAGGAAGAATTTCTGGGAACCCTCTTGGGTGGAGATAGCCCACTTGGGGGGCTATCAAAGCCCCATGGTCACCACCATTATTGCTCCTGCTTCTAGGCTACGCTGCTATACGAACTACCTGCTGCGCCATTTTGAAAGAACCCTCAATGTTGTGCTCCTAGATGCCCAATGTCAAGCTTTGCCACGCAGCTGCACCTTGAGGTGGAGAGAAGGTTTGTAGAAGACAACAAGAGCTAAAATGCCTCCTATGCATGCATCAAGTCCACCAAGGTCAGGGGGTCCAAAATAGGCTATGGAAGTGAAGAAGATAGGATGAAAGATGGAGTTCTCCTTGTGCACTTAACTGAGATAGAGCTATGGGAAGCTGAGTGGATCAGAAATGGCTCTTATACCATGTGAAAGAGCAGAGTTGCAGCAAGAAAAAGTGTGCACAAGAGGGAGATAGAAGCTCAAAGTACAAGAACAAAATCTTGTGTACTAAGTTGCTCAAGGTACAACTTGGGTACACTCTATCTCAACTTTGATAGTGACCCATAAGTTGTTTATATAGCCTCTGCCTAGCTAGGGTTAGGGTTTTCCCTGCCCTTTAGGCTATTCACACCCATATTCCCTCATACACCCTTGCTTATGGTGGGTTCCTATGCCTATCTTCTAACAAGTTTTAGGCTCCATAAGCATTCCAATTTTTTAGGATTTGCATGATCCTACTGGAAATGATTTAAGAATGTGGGCCCTACATCCTGATAGGTTTCCCATCCTTACTCTTACACCAACTAGGATGCAACTTACTTCCGCATGGTAGTTTCAAACATTGTGGCTTGCTTAGGTAGCATCCATCGTTCCAAATAATTTAAACCATAAGCAACCTCAAACTATCGAATATGGGCATCTGAATCCCCACAATGCCATAAAATTTGGGAAAGGAATCCAAGTAGTCATTGGAGAGGGGATACAGATAATGCCTTAAAACATGGAATAACTAAAAGTACTACTAAATTCAAGGATGGAAAGAAGTAGCTGGGAAGAATTAGTGTAGAGGGTGTGATCAACCAATCCTCAACAACTGATTGATCTGGATCAACCATCAAAATCAAAAGTGTGGTCGAAAATGCCAAATGAAGTTGAAGGTGTCACAAGCTTTGATAATTTCAAGCACCGCTATTCATAGATCAAGTGATAGCCCCATAGATTGGAGTAAGTGATGGTGATGGTGGACCTTGAATTGCATGCGCATGCATAGAAATGGGTGAGGAAGGATCCTTGTGGTCACCAAGTATAATTGGATACAAACAAAATACAATAGCACCAAAGATACCATAGTCCACAACCAACACAAAGTAAACACAAGCATATCATAATTACAAATTAGATCATGAAGATAGATTAATAGAACAAAAAAGGAAAAGAAACACAGAATAAAATGGAAGGTGCAATTGCATCATGTTCTTCATTACAATGTTTGAGAAAATACATCATATTGTTACATCCAAACTACCAATCAATAGATATGAATAGACATGCATTTTTATATAACTCTTTTAACTAGACCATTGGACCATCCAACATCCAACACCTAACACCTACTAGTTACTAACCTAGCTTGCTAACTACTAATATGTGATATTAAACTAACTAATACGTTATTTATTTATTCATTCCCTTTATGATCACATGCATATCCTAAGGTTTCATGCACACACTCACGATGAGGATCAAGTATATTACAAACTGGGTACTCCTCTAGGAGGGGGTATTGTTAACTACAAATATGTAAGGCAAAGTCAAAGTCAAAGTGATGTTAAAGCGAAAGTGCAGAAAAATATTTTAGAAAGAATGATAGTTTCAACCTATTATTTTAGCCACTTGTAATTTTTTCCATGGATGCAATATTATATTCGTAATATTTTGTGAGAGCTCACTCCCATGCAAGTTGTTGTAATATTTTTTTATGATGGATTGGACAACTCACAATAGATGTGAGAATTGCAACCATGTAACTCTATTTACTTTAGCCTAGACTAGCTCTAATTAATCCTTTAATTAACCTAAGATTGAAGCATTAACAAAGAGAAGGATTGATCATGAGCCACAACAGTGGGTAAGATGTGCAACTTGAGTGGAAACACTTACCCTAATCAACAAGGTGCAAACCCTAATTGTAACTTTGATTTTTGTGGGACCCTAATCCTAATTTTCATGTATAAAAGATAAAAAGTGAATGAAATACGTTATTCATGTGTGTGCAAACTTTGAGGAACTACTCATCCTACTTCTCAATTCTTCCATCTTGTGCAACTATTCTTGAGAGTGAGGAAGACAAAGGGTGAGAGTATGTGCATAAGTTCAAGACTCTGTGAAATGAACCTCATCTCCATCTCTTTCTTCCCTTGTCTTCTTCCCATTTGGTAAGAGGTTGAGTTTGGAATTGTGTAAGGACAAGTTTGTGAGAGAGTGGGCGGCCTAGCAAGGTGAACATCTTCTACTACTACTTCTTTTTCTTCTCTATTTTATTCTCTCAACAATAGCCATGCCTGATGTAGATGGAAAGAAATTGAGGCATTTGTTTGTGGAGAGTGTATCACTTAGATCGATGAACCATCTTCGAGCCTTCAATCTTTCAACTACGATGCAAGAAGGTAAGTTAGTGAGTTCACTACATCTCAAAGCTAGTCTTGTGTTCTTTGATTTCTTGGGATAGAGAGAAAAGATGCATGGTTGGTTTGGAGTCGAAGTGTGAAACTAGGTGAGAGACAGTTGATCCAAGGTGGTTAGAGCTCTTAAAAGAATAGGATTTCTATCCAATATCCCATTGTTGACGATTGATCAACACTCATCTGCAATCTCTTCAAGATCTTCAACCTTCATCTTTAAACTTCAAAAAAACTAGGTTTCTTTGTGGGTTTCCTCATCTTTTTATAGTCATTATGTTTTCTTGACCTATTTCAACAATAGATCCTTCTTGTAAGTATCTTCGAGACAATGACAAAGCTTGGGTTCCTCTTTGAATGAGATGTCCTTCAATGGATATATTTCCAATTGATTGTCATGTCAAAGATAATATAGCAACACTCCTCTATTGAGCTTTGGATCTTTAATGATCGGTTGGTGCATTAGGGTCAACTTTACATTCCATCAAGATCTCCCCTACGTCAATGATCCCACTCCCCTATTGAGCTAGGTGGCTCTACAAAAAGAGTGACTCTAATACCAAGTGCTATGTACCTTTCTGGGGACTTGAAGTGGAAACATGAAAAATGGCACAACAAAAATAGACATAAAATGTATCAATAAGGAATCCTTGTATCATTCCAAAGAAAGGTATAACACATAAAGCATGCCTCTAGACCCCACATCATCGTGACACCACACGCATGGGAGGGAGGGGGTAATATTTGTTATATAGGGGAGGAGAAATTTAGTGATACAAGAACAAGACATAGTACAACTACCCCCTTCTTCCCATTATCTCCAACACACCAATGCATGTTTCTTCTTGTCTCTATCTTCCCCTCTACCCTGAATGCATGGTGACAACATCAATGTCTTGAGGCTAGAAGAAGATAAAGAAATAATGAAGGTGAAATTTAGTTACATTTGTCTTGAAAAGAAGGTTCAAAACATTATGTGTAGAGGCTTCATTCCAATGCAAAGTCAACATATTACATGTGGTAAGCATATTTCAATTATGATTGTTCTTGTTTTGTATTTTAGAATAAAAACTTCCTTCAAGAGGAGAGGTGTAGTATAATGTACAATACATTGCACACAAGTAACACATGGTTAATAATTAGATGTGATCATATGGCAAAACTACACTTAGTATACCTTTCATTTGGTGGACAATACACCTAATGCATAAAGGTGGTTAGTTGATATACACTAGCATGGGTCATTAATGGATATACATTAGGGTAGGTGGTTAAAGAGTAGACACTAGGATGGGTGGTTAGTGAATGTACATGAGGATTGGTAGTCGTTGGATTTACATTAGGATGGGTGGTGCAAGCCATGGAGTCTAGAATGGGTGGTTAGTGAATGTACAACACGAGGATTGCTAGTCATTGGATTTACATTAGGGTGGGTGGTTAGAGAGTGGACACTAGGATGGGTGGTTACTAAATGTACACAAGGATTGGTAGTCATTGGATTTCAATTAGGACAGGTGGTGCAAGCCATGGGTCAGGTTCTATGGAGTCTAGAATGACCACATCGTCAATGTTATTGATGGCTTGGGGATGAACACCTCCAAAAATAGAGCAAGATCCAAGATAAGCAAATTTAAGTCTATATGAGACCATAGTTGGGTGGAGAGCATTTCCTATGCTGCTACATTATTTTCTAATACTAAAAATGAGCAACAACCAAGAGTTTCTATAAAGAAAGAAGCTTTGTGATCCCTTTGGAAAGGCAATCTAAGGCTCATAATGAGACTCCTTGCAATTCGAATAAGGACCTTATGACATGCATACTACCCATTGCAATGATACAACAAATCTACACTCCTTCTTAAGTTAGTCCACATGTTGCTTGTTGCCTTTCTAAAGGAACCTACACTTGTGACTAGAGATTGTGTCCACATTCATGGAGAAGATTGACATATTTCAAGGTCAAGTGAAGAAACTTTTTTATTCTACATATATTCTTAACTTATATATGAAAAAACCCTCATATATTATGTATTGTTAATTATCTTAAATACTCACCTCCTTCAACAAAGTAACATGCACTTTATTCTTATTATGTTAACATATATTTCACATTGCTACATGAGAGAGAGAGAGAGAGAGAGAGAGAGAGAGAGAGAGAGAGAGAGAGAGAGAGAGATGTGTTGGTGGTTGGAAGGGCAACGTTAGCCTTTACAAGCTAGAATGCCTAGATCTCTTTGACTCTCAAGTAATAAAAACATGTTGAGGTTTGGCATGACTATGGAGCACACACCATCCTAGGCTTTAATATGAGAATGGTTGGTAAGTGAAAATAAGAAAACAAGCACAAGGGGGAAATTTATAATCATTTATAGTATCATGGTTTTCATCATACCCAATCACTACAGTGGTGAACTCTGAATAGCAAAGTTTGGAATATAGACGAGATAATGATTCAAAGCTTCACAAGTAACATTCTAATATAGTTAGCATTTTACTATCAAGCCTAGTGTTCTACAAAGACATACTATACTACATGGTTTTAAATATAATTATTCCTTACAAACACAATACTTTCTACATAACCACCACCTCATATACAAATTGATAAAAGAAGTACAATGAGATATGCATGTGCCCTAATGCTTTTCTAAATAAGATGCTAAACCTTCATGTACCAACTACATAAAAACATTGTTTACAAAGTTGAAAGTTGATGGAAATGTTTTGCCAATGAGTCCCCCACGGCCCTACTTCAAACAAAAAACAAAGGTTTCATTAAGGCCTCGTTAAATCATTTCAAGATGAAAAAGATATTGGGGTTCATTCCTTGTGCTGGGTGAGTTCTTATTACTAGCACTTGTAATAAGTGATAAACACAAGATAAAGTTTCATTCATATTCACACAACTCAACGGTTTGTAATTGGAGCATGAAGAAGGGGATAAACATTCCTCACATTGATCAAATTATGTCATGATATAATTCATGTGTTCACACTCGTCCATGAGAGTTTTACAATGTCATGCTACAATTCATGTGTTCACACTTGTTCTTGAGAGTCTCACAATGTCATGTCACAATTCATGTGCGCACTCTTGTCTGTGAGAGTTAACTTGAGAAAAGAGAAAGGGGTCGAAAAAGGATAAACTAAGAATATGAGGCTCAAAAGTTGAGGGAGAGGAATGTGGATGCAAGGTGATAGTTTCAAGAAACTAAACCTAATGTGGAGCAACTAAAATTTTGCTTATGGGGGAAGTAACATCTTATACTGGGAAGGCATATGTTTGTGTCAAACCAATCTTGCGTTACATTGGGCCTAATCAAATGTGATAACATTGGGCCAAATTAAGCAAATGCCATCCAAGAAACTAAACCTCATGTGAAGCAACTAAAATTTTGCTTATGGGGGAAATAACATCTTATATTGGGAAGGCATATGCTTGTGTCAAACCAATAGTGCATTGCATTGGGCCTAATCAAATGTGATAACCTTGGGCTAAATTAAGCAAATGCCGTCCTTTGCAGTCTCTATGGTTCTTATGCTTGTCTTTGGCGATTGTAGGTTTGTATAAGGCTAGCTTCTAAGCTCTATAGTGACACACTCTACTTGTCTTTTATTTCGCATATTCATATCTCTTTGCCCTTGTTTGGTCCAATACTAGAAGCTATAAAGCTAACCTACACTTAATTGGCACCTATAACTTAAAGTAATAATTACAATGTTGTAATATAGCTACACCATCTCACATGGACACGCAACTTCACAATGGCAACTTGTTCACAAAAATTCACATCATTGTTGTTTCTAGTGCTATAATTTCACATTCTTAGTCCAAATTTTTTATTGCTTGCACAAAAATAAATTGAACTTCTAATATTTTATTTAGGAGCAATGTTCACGAGAAAAAATCAAAAGGTTAATATGAAAGGAATTACTACCCAATTTTCAAAAAGACCTTCAAATTTTAAATAAGAAAGTTTAAAACCTTGAACTTTACAAAATTTCCAATTCTAAAATTGGCACATACATGTAAACTGCAATTAGATCGTTTAAAAAATCGCTTCGAGTCTAGTACCTATATAAATTAATATGAAACAATGATTTTGTATCTCTCCATGTTTTGTCTTGTTAGCTGTCAAATTGGCAATCTCCAAAGTGTGAGGCAGCCGTCTCGTTGGTGGGGTTTCCCCATTTGTAAATTTTGGAAATTTGTAAGTATTCCCGTAAAATACCAAATGTGCAATAAATAGGCATGGGGAGATACATATTCGTTTCATATATACTTGTAATAAGTGACTTAGGAGCTCCCATAAAATACATATTTCTTTAATAACTTATGAGTAAATTAGTGTTCCCGGAGAGCGCAGACTTCTTTGATCGACACATGTAAATAACTTTAGATTCCCATAAGATATATTTACTTCGCATTATTAGTATGATTAGTTTTATCATTTTTGTAAACTGATAGGTGTGCCTCGCTATTGAAAGATCCGCCCAGCAGCACCCTTGATTGATGAAGCAAATGAACAGCCAAATTTAGCTGTCAGAATCTCGTCTCTATATTAGCTTCAATTCCCCATTTTCTCTCCTAAACTAATCTGATCACAGCCTGCAAAGTCCTCATTCCATCTGCCATCCCTTCATCCCTTCCCATCTCCAACCTTCGCACCAGCCGTAGCAAACAAGCAAATTAGCCTGCAATGGTGGCCGCAGCAGAAGAGGCTTCCAAGGCCGCAGAAGAAGCTCCCATGGTCGCACACGTGCAAGCTCCCGTCGTCTCAGAAGAAGCTCCCATGGTCGCCCCGGAAGGTCCTCATCCTCCTCCGCCTGCTCAGGACGCACCTGAGGTCCCCGCCGACGTTACCAGCCCTCCCGCCCCTGCTCCTGTCCAAAGCGTGCCTTCCTTCAAAGAGGAGAGCTACCACGTCAAAGACTTGAAGAACTCCCAGAGGAAAGCTTTGGCCGATTTGAAGGCTAAGATCGAGGAGGCCATCAAGGGCAATAAGTTCTTAGAGCCTCCCAAAACCAGCAAGGCTTCTGCCAAAGACGGAGAGCCGGAGAAGAAAGAAGAAGAAGCCGTTGAGACGGGGAAGAAACAAGAGGAGGGAGAAGAAGCTGCTGCTGCGAAAGAGGGAGATACCACCGAAGCATCCGCGGAGGCTGCGATTCCAACCGAAGCTGCCGAATCCAAGATCGAGGAGACAGTCGAAGCATCAAAAATCGAAGCTCTGGATGTAGACACGAAGGAAACACCACCTGATGTGCCTGCCATTGAGCCACCTCTGCAAGAGACCTCCCGAGAGGTTGCCATAGAGGAAAAGGCAGAAATACCGCCTGTCGTGGTTACCAGCGAGCCTGCGCCAGAAGAGGCCTCACGAGAGGTTGTCATAGAGGAGCAAAAGGAAGTTGAGGATGATTCCCCTCCCCTCGATGATCCGGCCCTTTGGGGAATCCCTCTCCTTCACTCCAAAGGTGATGAGAGGACCGACGTTCTTTTGCTCAAATTCCTCCGCGCTCGAGATTTTAAGGTAAAGGATGCTTTATCCATGCTCCAAGATACCATGGCCTGGAGGAAGGATTTCAACGCGGATGGCCTTGTTGAGGAAGAAATTTCTGCCCCTGAGTTTGAATCCATGGCTTACATGCATGGATTTGACAAGGAAGGCCACCCTGTGTGCTACAACAAGGAGCTGTACCAAAAGGCCTTTGATGATGAAGAGCAGGTAAAGAAATTTCTAAGGTGGAGGATCCAGATGCTGGAGAAAAGCATTGCAAAGCTGGACTTCCACGCCACTGGTGTGCACTCTATGGTACAGGTCACAGACTTTAAAGATTATCCAGCTATACTATTGAAACGCAGCAGCATTACGAAGAAGGTGCTAACTGTGCTTCAAGACAATTATCCAGAGCTGGTGGCAAAGCAGGTTAGTGCTGGGTTCTGTCCCTAGATTATTTGTGTTTGCATGTGTTGGTGCACCCTCTTGCAGGCGGTGATCAGTTGATTAAATTCAAGAAAGGTGTTTAGCTCAGTATCACGTTTATCTAGGGTCTGATGGTAATATCGATTACCTCTAGCTGCCTGCCTGTATGGGGCTAGGTGGAAAGGTCTTCTCTTTTATGTCTTACTCATCTAAATGTAATGAATGTTACAGATTTTCATTAACGTGCCATGGTATATGGGAGCCATATATCTTTTACATGGCAAGTTCTTGACGCCAAGATCAAAAAGCAAGGTGGTGATTGCCAGGCCAGGAAAGGTTGCAGAAACTTTGTTCAAGTAAGAGATTCCTGTTCATTATTCTAGGTAGTTGCAGTCTGTTGTGTCCTCGTGGTAAGAACATATTAGACTTACATGGTTCTCGGCCGAGTTTATGCAGATATATCTCTCCAGACAATGTTCCTCTGCAGTACGGTGGTCTGAGCCGACTAGATGATTCCGAGTTTGAAGGTGTGGAAGCTCCTGTAAAAGAAGTCATTGTAAAGGCTGGTGATAGGCAGACAATTGAAATAACAGTGCATGAGGTAAGAGCTCGTCAAAGACATGCATACATTTAGCTGTAGGTGCAGATCTGGAATTCCAATTCCCTTGGACAGGCAGTTGTGTAAGGTAGATTAGCATAAACCATGGGATTCTCTAAAAGCTATGCAAACGTTGAATGTGGTGCGAAAAGCCATGTGATTGGCTAAAAACTGTGATACTGCAGTGTTCTATAGGATTTCAACCACTGTAGGGATGGTCAACCAGTTTCGTTTCTTGTGTGGCTAGGATATATCCTTGTTCATTGAGGGGCAGCGGAAAGATAGATTGAATCAGTTGGTTGTTAAAGCAGCTACCATTATTAAGAGCTTTTTATCACTGAAATAACGATTTCTTTTGTTATGCAGTCTATCAGCACAGTGACATGGGATGTC
Source organism: Lygodium microphyllum (assembly GCF_053477565.2). Classification (NCBI taxonomy): domain Eukaryota; kingdom Viridiplantae; phylum Streptophyta; class Polypodiopsida; order Schizaeales; family Lygodiaceae; genus Lygodium; species Lygodium microphyllum. Next base: position 85,452,279 of record NC_141138.1, on the reverse strand, counting down.
TCATGCGTTGGGTGGGAGGTGATTTATGAGGAACAATTTGCTCCAAACGAGGAGGCAAGCTACACTGTGATCATTCAGAAGGCCAGGAAAATAGCTTCCTCAGAGGATCCAGTGAGAAATTCATTCAAGGCGAATGAGCCTGGGAAGGTCGTCATTACAATAGACAATTCAGCTTCCAGACGAAAGAAGCTTGTTGTCTACAGATACAAAGTAGTGAAGGCTTGATCGCACGTACTTGTCCTCCTGTCTTGCTGTTGGCGTGAGAGAATACAGACATGCTCTTTCAAATAACCGCCTCCATATACGATTAACCTTTTACCGGCCCTTCGTTCCAGTTTGGAATCAACTGCCAGCTACAGCTGGGAAACACCACATTCTCACGATCATAGATGAGCTCAGGCCCATGCTACATAATCTGTTCTTCCGCTTGCTGTACTTCTGTACTGGCCTTATGCCTATTCTTTTCCCACATGTATTCTTTTTCCTTTACTGCAATAAATTAAGCAAAAGAAGGAGGCTTTACTCTTACGTTTCATCGTAGAAATGAGGGGAGCATGATTCGTTCATCGTTCTTAGACCAAAAGGGACGCTTTAGCTTTTGTTTTATCATAGAAACTGCAGTCTGCTCACCTATACTTGGAGCATAAAGAATAGATAAGAGCGAGAGAGAGAGAGAAAGAGAGAGAGACCCCCGTACTAGAGGCCAAACTACCGATGAGACAAATCAGTAGACAAGAAGTCCATGTCCTGAGAAGCATGAATGAACTGAAAAGACGCTAGCGCTGGTCAAATTCGCTAAGAGTTACAATTATAATGAATGATCTCCCACCTCACCCAGTGGGTATGACAAGATCTTTATTGCCCTAATGTTGGCTGTCTCTGTGTGTGGAGAAAGGCGTGGAGGTTTCCATCTACCTCGTGGCCTCTCTGATTCTAAAGTTTCTTTGTATTATGAGCCCCTGCTGTGAGATGGATGATGTTTAGGAGTATATTGACACCTCTCACTACTTTACCATCCCTCCATTCGCAGCGCCATATTTAGACAAATTTTCCATGTGGCATGAGCGGATGATATTCCCTCCCCTTCTCTTGTGGCCCATGGGCACCTCAATATCAACTTCATTGTAGCGTCTACATCCATTTCTCTGTGCACATACATTTTATGTCAGACACCTTACTATACATTAAGTTAAATTAAACGCTCATTAACCAATTACATCTTATATGCCATCCATTACATGATGGTGATATATCAGCCTGGATGTGGAGAATAATGAGATACGACATTAGAAGCAAGGATAATAATGTTCTCCACATACAACACTGGTGATAGAGCATCATAATGACTTGCAGAGGTAGATAATGGATGTATATGCGTAATGCTCCCCAACTTTATACAGCCCTTGGGCCAGTTACAACTCTTTATATCTAAACTCAATTGAGGACGCCTTGCCTGTACCTTCACCATGCACTTGCTCTGTTCCGTCCTCCACCTTCATTCCTGCCTAAAGAGCACTGCAATGAGTTGCTATAAATAAACCCGTTTCTTTCGCTTGCCTAATGCTGCCATCCCTAGATCTTCTTCGTACAGATCTCCCATTCTGTTCTCCCCCTCCATTCCTAATGTAAGGGGATCACATTGCCTTGTCGGATTGCATATACAAACGAATCATACGTATACAAACTTACCTGATGATGCCCTGACAGCACCTCTGCATTCCTTGTCCACCTCCTGTCCCTCTACTGAATAAGCATCTCAACGGGGAGTCATAATGCGTCTTCGAAGTAAGTACACCCAACCTGCTCTGAGCTCGACATGTCTGGTATCCGTGTCCGATTTGATAATAGATACCCTCAAACGGTTGCTACACAATCCTTTTGACCTCCCAACAGACAAAGGGCACATCCAATCTACAGAAAGAGTTCGCCTGCAATATGTCTTGCATGTTTCAGGAACAGTGATTGTATTCCATGTCTCTGGGCGACCTTGAAGATATGTGATTCACAGAGAAACAGTACCTTGGCGGCACATCTATAAACGTTTAAAAAATACAATTAAAAAGGAGTTTAACAAGTGAATTTTTATCGCGAGGCCTGCCCTTTTTGAATAAGGGTTCTTTGCCAGAGGAAAGGGAGCCGGGGTTTTCTGGAAGGGGAGTTTTCAAGAGGTTTTTTTTTTGTGCAAACTGAAAACCAGTCCAGTTCACATGGACTAGTTCCCGGTTTTCCAAAGAAACGTTGTTTTTTACAAGAACCCCCAAGCCTCATTTATCTACCAAAAACCCCTAGTTTAAATAAGAATTGTAGATCCTTCTTCCTCCAATTTGGGGAAGCAAGGTTGTTGCTAAAACAACATGGATAGGCTCCACCAAAATCTTTGCTTTTCTGTCAAGGCAACACCAAAATCTATGCTCTCAACCATGGCTACTCTCTCTCTCTCTCTCCAATCGCATGAAGCATGTGTGAATGAAATTTTGTTGCAATCAACGTCGTCATGCAACTAGATGCTATTTTGCATCAACTTCCTAGGCTTGATGATCTACAACTTTCTGCATAAGGATATGCCATGAGAGGATTGATTGAGGAAGATGAATGGAAGAAGATGCAGGAATTCAAGATAATCCAGCAAGTTAGGAGCAAAAAAGAGAGGAGAGGATAAGAGGAGAAGAGAGCTAAAAGCATTCACTTTTGAATATTTTCTTAATACTAGAGGGAATTTCTAGAAAACCCCTAATGTGAACCAAATTCAAAATAAAAAACTAGGAACCTTTCAAAAACTGCTCCTATGGGGAAAACCTCATGGGAACGACTCTCTTATGGGAACAACTCTCTTAAGGTGAGTAGGAAGGAGTATTTTTGTCGCTTGTAACTATTGTGTTTGATGCTATTGGTTTTGTTATTTTGTGTTTTCGTTTTGTTGCTTATAATTACTAGGTGCTGCTAATGTATGTTTGCAAGTTTTTTCCTGAGGTCAATTTGTTAGAAATAAGTTATATGAGGCTAAATATGGACGAGTGATCTATCCAATAATAGAATGTGCTTCCTATTGTGATTTGTTATGGAGGTATGTTAGTCCATTTGTGGTCTAATATGGATTGATATGTTGTTGTGTGTCTTATTATAAGTTGTGTTGCTTGGTATTATCATAATCTATTTTATAGTAGTTTGCATTGTGAGTTTGAGGATTGTAATCAATGCTAAAGTCTCTAGTAAATATAAACGGTTGGTTTGTGGAATGTTTGTAATGATGCATTCAATTGTAGCTATTAAAGTTGTTATTAATATAGTTGGGGATTTGTAAATGAAGATCACTTTGAATTTTTTCATTGTTTTTGTTCTAGTTTTTTCCTATAAATATTCAATGGTATCTATAATTTTGTGTTTACCATTTGTATTATGCTATCATAGTATAGTGCTATTCCATGTCTAGTTATGTAGTTCAGCAAGTTGAAGTGAGGGATAGATTTGTGTGTGTTTGAGTGTGTTTTGAGTGAGCAAAGAATATTTGATTGTTGCAACTTTTTGGTATTCATTACATCATCAAAATGTGGTTGTAGTTTGTTTGTGTTCAATGTTTCTATTAGAGTGTTTGTCGGTTTGATTTTGTCTAAGATTGTGTTTGTCAACTCCCACTTAGATTTTGTTTGTAACCTTAATTAGTGAGGGCTCTACATGAATGTATTTTCTCTATATTGGACTTATATGAATGTTATCAAGATAGTGTGAGTCCTTGTGTTAGATATATTGTGCAATAGTTGGTTGTATGGGAAAGTGACTTCTCAAAAAGGTTTCATTTGGAAGTCCTTTGTCATTCATTTTATTAGTGTCCAAATTTTGTTTGCATGATTCGGATGTGGTCATTCATATCTAGCTTCAGCTCCAACTTTTGTATTCACGAATCAATCCATAATGGGTTGTCTTCAATATTGTAGTGCCTGAAAATTCCATCACCTCCATTGACTAGTTCATTAATGATATCAATGTTCTCTACACATATTTCAACTAACATACTTCTTTTAAGAAATAAAGTTGCATATAGTCTAGAAGTTAGGTATGGATTGTTTGGAATTTGTATAATTTTAGAGCATGATGGTGATCATTTATTCTTACCTTCTATAATAGTGGGTTCTTCTTCTAGAAGTTCAAATATTTGTTGGTTGTGTTCATCTTTTTGTTTGTTTATATAAAATAAAAATATTGTTGTTAGTATGTCTTTTGGTAGTGTATTGTAGTTTGTGTTTAGGTATTGTATATCTTGGTCTGTAAAATTGTTAATTCATATTTTGTTAAGTATATTTATGAAATTTGTTTGTGTTTGTTGCATTAGTTATTTTAGTTCATAAGATTTTAAGTTGATTTGCCAAAACCACTAATCTACAATTTATGATTTGTATTATTAGTTTCGAAGATCAAACTATCTTTTATAGGCCTTGTTGCTAAAGAGCACCGTAGCAGAGGATGCCAAAATCATTGAATAATTTATTGTGTTCATGCTTAATGGAACTCAGTCACATGTTTATGTTTTTAAGCATCCTACTCCCAACCAAAGATATCTCATCTATTTCTATAATAATTGCAAATTCTTATAAGTGTCTCCATTCTGTCTAGCTTTTTTAAAGACAAACTCGGTATCTCATTTATCATTATTGAAAGTTGTTACGTTGAGTATAACATTATGCCACCTATATTGAATACTGAATTTTCTTGTATGTGCTATAGCTAATGTTGTTGGAAGATATACATTTTCTTACATTGTATGGTTGTAGTGTCGTAGGAGGCTTTGAGTAAGAGTCAAAAGGATCAATGTTTTACCTGTTCTAACACCACCAATTATGAATAAGTGTATTTTCTACTTCAAATCCAAGCTTTTTTAGAGCATGATATCATTAAAAAGTGCACATTGTTCATTGTTTAGTTTTCTTACTACTTCATAGTATTTTGTATTTGAATCCAGTTTGTATGTTTTCTATATCACTAATTTGTGTGTTTTGGTTTGGACTAACTCTATGGCCTTTGCTACATCATATATGTTTATTTGGTTGTTTTGTGATGTTGAGCTATTTATAGTACTTGTCATATTTTATGATGTGATTGGTGTTGAGATACTTGTTTTTGTATATCTTTTTTCATTAAGTTTTATGTTAGCTTTGTTTTATATGAATAAGGAATTCCACTTAGTATTTTGTGGTTGTTCAGAGTTAATAAAAGGAAGATAAAACAAGCATTGTTCTCTAAAGTAGTTGTCTAGATCTTTATGTTCATTGAAGCATACAAATCGTAGTCTTTGTGAACCCTTTTTAATTTTCATTTGCTTAAATTAAATGTTGATGCATATTTTGCTAAGCATATGTTTGCTAGATCAATTGGTTGCTTAGTGTAATTTTGTATTATATCTAGAAAGAATATGTTGTTGTCATCTTCTAGCTGTTGTAATGTAAATATAGATTTTAGTAGGACTTCTTTTAGAAAGCTCATTTGTGTTTATGAATTTGAATGTTTGAGTCGATAATATCAACGGTAAGGATAGTGCCAAAGTATACCACTTGTTGTGCACTTAGTTGTTAAATATTAAGTATCATATTACACATTTTTTTGAGTCTTTCGATTGCATATAGTTTTTTCTCCACACAATAAGCCAATGCTTCTTTTAATACTTTTGACATAGTAGTGTCTTGTTTTGTCATATATGATGTGCAATAATTTCCAATCCCATGAGCATTGATTGTGTATTGTGTAATTTTGTATGTTCATTTGTGGTTGCATGTTTGAATTTTTTTGTACTTTTCAAGTAAGATTGATTTATTAATAGTTATGAATCTATCAATCATAGTAATCACCTCAATATCGGAAGGATTGTTTGGAGTTTCGAGATTCCTAGTCCAAATTAAGCCATGTTCATGTTGATTACCTTTGCTTTGGAATTCTCTCACAAACAAATAATCTATCACTTTACAAAGAATATGTTTGTCACTCTAGTAGATTTTCTTTTTCATTGTACATAGTGACAAGCACTTGTAATGGGGTATGTTAGTAAGAGTCTTCACAAATATTTTGCATGTGTTTCATTTAGTTCTTGTTTAAATAAAGGATTGAGTTGTTGCAAAGCATTGTTTAATGGGTCCCAAAGCTTCGTTGCCAAGAAGATAATGAAAAAGGTTGGAGTTCCTAATTGTCGAATCATTTGCGAATGCATTTTTTACAGTTTTTCTTTGTAATCGACAAAATTTCATAGTGCTTGAAAGTCTCTTTATCTTCTTCTTGAATGAAGCACTTCTTCTATATAAATATCAAATATTACATATTTTGCTATTAGTCGATGATTTTGAAGTTGACCCTTTCATAGCCATAACCATGTTGATGAAATTATCTTGCAAATAAGGATTTTTCATTGTCTTGAAAAATAGGTTCTCAACATTTTACACAAATTAGTTCTCACATTGTAGTTTCTTGATAGTTTTTCGAGGTGTAGTAATTTCGAGAGAACAAAAAAATAGTGAGGGAAGACACAGTTCTTCTAAAAATATATCTTTGAATAGTCCAAGAGGTGAATTTTCTTCTATTGGTGTTCTTCATGTTGCATAAGTGACCCCTAAGTGTCATTTAAGCAATGCAAATAAATTGTTTAAATAAGTATTATATAAGTGACACCTAAACATTTGGTGTCACTTATATGATGCTTTGGTTTTCAAAAAAAAAAAAAAGCAACACTTAAAAATTTGGTGTCACTTATATGATGCTTTGGTTTTTTTTTTTTAAAGGTGGTAAATTCACATAACAAAAGTTGTCTCTCCAACTTTGATAGCTCTCTCTCTCTCTCTCTCTCTCTCTCTCTCTCTCTCTCTCTCTCTCTCTCTCTCTCTCTCTCTCTCTCTCTCTCTCTCTCTCTCTCTCTCTCTCTCTCTCTCTCTCTCTCTCTCTCTCTCTCTCTCTCTCTCTCTCTCATAGTGGCACACATATAATGTACATGGGGGTGTTCTACATATCTTACAACAAAAGAAAGTCAATTACCAAAGCAACAACAATCGAATAGAAACAAAAGTATGGGTCATCATGGTATGTTCTTTTTCTACTTAATTATTCATCATGTCAAAAATTAAACTTGAATAAAGTGGAAAAAGAAACTCGAATAGACAAGAATAACTAAAGTAGAGTAAATATGTGAATATAAATCTATATGTATACAATGTCAACATGTACAACATAATATATACATAATGTAAAAGCAAGCTATATGGTTGTATGTATGCAAAATGAACCAAAGTCGTTGAGGGCTAGTTGATGTTGTCATCATAATCGCCACCATGTCATGTGTGATCATCAAGAGGTGGATGCTATGAGGATACGGTGCAAGCTCGCTCCTCATCTATCCGCCTACCTTGCTCCTCCTCTTTGGCGACTACCTCGAGATTGCTCTACCCATTAATATCTTGCATTAATAAGAGTGAAGCTAGATTATTTGACAATTAAAAAATACTGCAAAAATCATTTTACCTTGAAAAGATATCTAAATGTTACAAAACCAATACTCACAAAAGGGTGTGCTAATGGAAATGTATTGTGCAAGGCTTTCTATCCTTGATATATGGCCGTTTGTATCTTTGCTAGAGTGGGGGCACAACCGTATTAGTATACTATGAGAACTTATAAGCATATACTTACAAAAGTGGACATGGCGATGAAGCCATGTCTTCCCATGTGATCCAAGCAAGATGTGTGACTACTCACCACCCTAGACTATGCTGCCTCCCAAATCAAATTAGATTAAATCAAAATGACATAAAAGTGACCTTAGATGTTAATAAAATTTATCAACAATTTGATAGGAGATTTAGATTGCAAAGTAACTTGTTGTACCAACAAAAAGCATACTCTCTATTGCAAAAATGTCAATAATAGTCGTACCTCTCATCGAAAGAAGGTCTAGGACTCATGAAAGCCTTAGGTCTCTTATTTTTAGGGACCATGGCATACTTGTTGTAATTCATACAAGTAGAAATAATATAGTATGTTAGTTTTTCTATTAATCAGACTTGTACGTCCTATTAGTGCTAGTAGTGAGAGCATTAAAAGTGTTTTAAAAGTAAACTTAAGAAAAGTGCATTGAAGTTTAACCTCTTTATACAAGTCTGGATTCCTCTTACATACCATTGCCTTCATATTATAGCCATGGAGTTCCTATGGTTAGTGTTCTTTATTCTTATCTTTATTGTTTTGGATTCTTACAATAGGGCATATTAGTAATACAAATAACATTTCATATGTAGGGATATGCTTCTCTAGTTGATAATGAGGATGCTATCTATGGTTGAGATGCTCATCATTCTCACACATGACATGGTTAGACAATCTAACGACTGCAAATAGATGTCACAAAACATCACTACAAGGGAATGGGGCAATAACGACAGTCATTTGCGATGCAAAAAAGCGGTGTCGCTATTTGCGTCGCTATATGGGCCGCTATTAGCGTCACTAATATTAGCGACGCATATAGCGTCCCTAATAGCGACGCATATAGCGACACAAATAGCGATGCTAATAGCGACCCATATAGCGACGCAAATAGCGACGCCCGTCTGGGGAAAAAGTTCACAAACTCGAGCGTAACATTTGTCGAGAAAACATTTGCGAGAAAGAATAAAAGAGAGAGCGAGAGAGCTTAAAGCTTTGAGAGAGAGAGAGAGAGAGAGAGAGAGAGAGAGCTCATCACCATGCCGCCGCCGTTATATATGAAGAAGAAAGAGAAGTGTGCAATGGAGAAGGGAGGGAAGGTGCAAAGAGAAGATACAAAGGGTTTCATCTTCAGGCCTTTGAGGTAGGTACATTGCCTCTTCTTGTTTTATTTTTGTGTTATCTTGTTTTTTTTTTTATTTTTCTTTGCAAAGAGATACATGGAAAGAGAGGGAGGGAGGAAAGAAGGGAGAAGAATAAAGGGAGAGAAAGAGAGAAAAAGGTAGAGAAAGGAAATAAAGAGAAAGAGGAAGAGAGAAATGAGAGATGAAGCGAGGGAGAGAGGATGAGTGAGAGAAACAACGAGAGAGAGAGAGAGAGAGAGAGGGGGGAAAAACAAAGAGAGAGTAAACAAAGAAAGGGAAATAGAGAGATAAAGAGAGGGGGAGAGAAATAGAGAGAGGGAGAGGGGAGGGGGAGAGAAATAGAGAGAGGGAGAGGGAAGGAAGAGAGGAGGAGGACGTAGAAAAGAAGGGTGAAATAAAGAGAGGAAGGAGAGTGAAAAGAAGAGAGAGAGAGAGGGAGAAAGAGAGATAGAGAGAAAAAATAGAGGGAGAGAGAAATAGGAAAACAATGAGAGAATGAGAGAGAAGGTTAATAAAGAAAAGTAAAGGGAGAGGGGGGAGAGAGAGATAAAGAGAGGTGGGGTGACATTTCTTTCAATATCTTTGTTTCTTAAGCTTTTTATTTTCTATCTTTGATTGTCTTTGCAATTAGATGAGTTGAGTGAGAGTGGGGAGGGAAGGAGGGAGAGAAATAGAGAGAAGAAGGGAGGGGAAGGAAGAGAGATATGGAGAGAAATAAAAAACAGGAGAGAGAGGGGCTTCATAAAAATTTGTCAAAACCCGAGCATGGCATTTTACAGGTTTGTAAACAAGCAAGAGAGAGAGAGAGAGAGAGAGAGAGAGAGAGAGAGAGAGAGAGAGAGAGAGAGAGAGGCCGTTGCCACTGCCACCATCCATGAAGAGGGAGGAGACAAGTATAAAGGAGAAGGAAGGAACTCTTGAAGGAGAAAAAAATGAGAGAAGTACGAAGGGATTCTTCTTCAAGCTTTGAGGTAAGTGCATTATCTCTTCTCTCTTTGTTTTTCTCTTTTCTTTACTTCTCTCTTTCTTTTTGTTGATGAAGAGTGTATTGAGAGAACAAGTGAGAGAGATCAACATGTGCAAGGGAGATAGAGAGAGAGAGAGAGAGAGAGAGAGAGAGAGAGAGAGGTCGCTGCCACCGCCAATCCACCACAAAAAGAGAGGGGACAACTGCAAAGAAGAAGGAGGGAGCCTGTGAAGGAGAAGAAGAAGAAGGAGAGAAGCGCGAATGGATTCTTCTTCAAGCTTTGAGGTAAGTGCATTATCTCTTCTCTCTTTGTTTTTCTCTTTTCTTTACTTCTCTCTTTCTTTTTGTTGATGAAGAGTGTATAGAGAGAAGAAGTGAGAGGGATCAATGTGCGCAAGGGAGATTGAGAGAGAGAGAGAGAGAGAGGTCGCTACCACTGCCAATCCACCACAAAAAGAGAGGGGACAACTACAAAGAAGAAGGAGGGAACCCATGAAGGAGAAGAAGAAGAAGGAGAGTAGCGCGAAGGGATTCTTCTTCAAGCTTTGAGGTAAGTGCATTATCTATTCTCTCTTTGTTTTTCTCTTTTCTTTACTTCTCTCTTTCTTTATGTTGATGAAGAGTGTATAGAGAGAAGAAGTGAGAGAGATCAACGTGCGCAAGGGAGAGAGAGAGAGAGAGGTCGTTGCCACCACCAATCCACCACAAAAAGAGAGGGGACAACTACAAAGAAGAAGGAGGAAACCCATGAAGGAGAAGAAGAAGAAGAAGGAGAGTAGCGCGAAGGGATTCTTCTTCAAGCTTTGAGGTAAGTGCATTATCTATTCTCTCTTTGTTTTTCTCTTTTCTTTACTTCTCTCTTTATTTTTGTTGATGAAGAGTGTATAGAGAGAAGAAGTGAGAGAGATCAACGTGTGCAAGGGAGATTGAGAGAGAAAGAGAGAGAGAGAGAGAGAGAGAGAGAGAGAGAGAGAGAGGTCACTGCCACCGCCAATCCACCACAAAAATAGAGGGGACAACTGCAAAGAAGAATGAGGGAACTTGTGAAGGAGAAGAAGAAGAAGGAGAGAAGCGCGAAAGGATTCTTCTTCAAGCTTTGAGGTAAATGTATTATATCTTCTCTCTTTGTTTTTCTCTTTTATTTACTTCTCTTTTTATTTTTGTTGATGAAGAGGTGTATAGAGAGAAGAAGGGAGACAGATCAACACAAGGGAGATTGAGAGAGAGGGAGAGAGAGAGAGAGAGAAGCTGCCATTGCCACTACCATTGCCACCACATCCACTAAAAGAGAGGGGACAACTACAAAGGAGAAGCCAACCTCTGTCTCTTCTCCATCTTACCCTCCTCGAGCTTGCATGGCAGGCACCAAGCAAGCATGTCCCCGTTTCTCGGCCATGGAGAGGCCTCATGCCAAAGCCTGCCACCTGGAGTACAAGGTGGAGCCTCCTCTAGTACAGCAGGTACTCCCCATAGAGCACAACGATCACCAGAGAAGAAGAGGAGATGGAAACCAGGTACGAGTGCGAGATAGCCCACCAGTAGGAAGGTAGACTACTGCAGCTATGACGATAGAAAGAAGAGTCTACATGATGTACTACATGTACCTTCTATTACCAAGAATCTATTGTCAATTGGACAGATGGCAAAATGAAATTTGCAAGAATCTAGTGTCGGTTGGATAGATGATTTCAACTGATACACATGGCTGTACATTTGGAAGTACAAAGATGAGGTACTCGATGTCTTTAAGCAAATGGGTTTATAAAGAGAAATGCAAGTCAGATGGTTCGTTGGAAAGGTATAAAGCCCGGCTCGTTACAAAGGGATATGCACATCAATACAGCCTAGATTATGAGGAGACTTTCAGCTTGGTTGCCAAGATGGAAATGGTGAGAATAGTCATTGCATTAGTGGCTTCTAAGGGCTGAAAATTATGAAAAGTGGATGTCAAAAATGCATTCATGAATGGTGACTTGCTTGAAGAGGTATATATGGAGTAGCATGAAGGTTATATATACAACCTGAGGTGTATATGGATACTAGCTAGCAACCCCGTCTATCATGCTAGATCCAAACACATAGAGATTCATTACGATTTCATCAAAGAAATGGTACTTGTAGGACAGATTGATCTACTTCATGTGAAGACACAAGACCAGGTAGCCGATATCTTTACCAAATCACTTGGTAAAGAGAAATTTGTTTGTTTCACGGATCTACTTGGAGTACAGTAACTAATCTGAGCTCAAGAAATGGAGTTTGAGAAGGGGGAGGATGAGCTTGATTCTTTTGATCTTAAAACACCTCCATCCATTGAGATTGAGGGTGAAGACAAGAAAGAAGAGATAGAAGATGACTTAGATGTAGGTAAAAACAAAAAGGAAGAAGTAGAGCTTAGAGACACTACCACTCTCTATATAAGGGTTTCTAGCTCCAACACCATGGTATAACTCTTACAGATGTCCAAATGCTCCCCCAAAAAGACTTGAACAATGTTGCAATAAGCTGGAGTGAGCAAAAGATCAATGGGACTTATTCATACCTCAGGGTTCTGACTATAATGAAAGCTTGAAGTGAAGCTCTTCTTCTTGGGCCTAACAAGTGATAAAAAAGCTCCTTGAGTAATACTTTTTTGAATTGATTATATCTAGCTTTTGTAATCACAGTCTCTTTTTCTTCTCAGGCCTAAGCAAGTGATAAAAAAGCTCCTTGCGAAATACCTTTTCAAATTAATTATATCTTGCTTTTGCAATCAAAGAATTCGGTTTTTTTTTTAAATAATCTGATACATATTTTTTAGACATTAGATGTAGCTGACATTGACAAATGAATTATGAAAGAATATTTAGTGCATATAGCTAGAACAGCCCTGCCACCTATTTTTTTCCCCCTCTGTAACTGTCGCTATTTGCGTGCGTCGCTATTTGGGTTAGCGACGCTAATAGCAACGAATCGATCGCGTCACTAATAGCGACGCGAATAGCGATGACGGGGGTAATTTTTTCCATGAATAATTCCGTCGCTTTAAACGTCACTATTGGGTCTATATGTTGTAGTGCATCCATATCACAGCCATGGAGATTCTATAAATAGTGCTCTTTATTCTTATCTTATTGTCTTGGATTCTTATCACTAGGTATGTTAATAATACAAATAACATTTCACATGTAGGGATATGCATCTCTAGTTGATAATGAGAATTCCATCTATGGTTGAGATGCTCTTCATTCTTGCACATGACATGGTCAGGCAATCGAACAACATCAAATAGATGTCTTTCAATCACCTTTGCATCTTGGCCTTTGAGAGTGAGACTCATGGAGATTATCTATTTCTCAATCATCTATGATCTCTAATACAGACATATAATCATAGAAACTATAGAGGATTGATTCCTAGAGATGGAGACGTTTTTAGCCTTTGGGGAGCTCATTACATGATAGCTCCTTCTAGCATTCCAAACAAAGGACATGGCCTATTCATTGACAAGTTTCACCACATTCAGAGGTGACCCTTTGGTCCTTCTATAGACATGTATATAGAGTGGGTCCTTGGTGTCAGTTGTCATGCTACGTCCATAGCATGAGCACTTATGGTTTGTGTCTCAATGCAGCCTCACTTTCAAATAGAGGTATTACTCATCCAAAGGATGGGAGACTCTATGTAGATGGCAAGTCATATACACAAGGAAGCATAGCATGTCTAATTGACAATAGTCAAGAAAGGAGCACAAGAACCAATTGTACATTTGTGGAATGTGAAAATGGCCATGAACTAGGATACATGAGTAGAGATGTTCTAAAATATATTATTGTAAATACTATTAGTTCATTATGTGTTGGTGATGAACAATAAGTGAACTATGGACTTTGTAGGCCACCTCCTCCTCTAGACTTAAACTAAGAATGTTTTCCTCTCTTATGGTGGTCTTATTTTCTTGGAGTGTACATCTCTACGAATAGTTTTTCAATTTTCGTGCACCACATTTTGAAGCCAATACTAATGGGAAAAATTTTGTTTCCCAATAGTTCACTTGAGAGTTTAGTGGTTGTTAATGTTTGAAAATTTCTAAAAATATTCCAAATTTTAGACTTCTATAAGTTACAACAATGTTAGCTTCTATAAATTAAACTTGTATATATGTATACCTTTGCCTCAGTTAAACAACTTCATAAAAGCAAGTCATGTTGTCTTAAACTTACCATAAAACAATCTTCATTTTTTGTGGTAACATGCCGTAAAAAGATTACTAGGCCATTCACCACAGCTTAGTGCCCTACTATCAAACGTTTCTACCTACTAGTAATTATGTTTCATAGTGGAAGAGCAATTCTACCAAAATAGGGGTACTATACAACATTTAGAATAAGTAGATAATAGTGCCTATGGAGCAAAAACACTCATATGATAAGCCAATAACTTTCTTCTTTTAGTTGGGATTTTTAGAAGTTCATCTTGCTAGAAGTGTATGTTTTAACTATCTGTAACTCAACTCTCTAGATAAACAAGCATTACGTCTAACACAAAGTATGGTATTTTGCTCAAATCAAGTTCTTGTGTGTAGATTCATTTAGAATATTCTTAAGGAATAGTTCAAGGCTAAAGATCTCAGTGAATGAGTGAGAATGGAGCTACAATTACAATGTTGGACTCTCAATGCTTCTCAATTAGATAAAGACACTTCGTCCATGGCTTTTTCCATCTATGGTTGAGAACTTGATCCCTTATATGCACCATGGAACTATGACACATAAGGGATCATGTTCTCAACCTATACCACTTTGCAAGACAAAAGTCTTCTTGCAACACATTTGGCTTCTTGTATTTCCCAAAGATATTAACACGCCTCGAAACACAATGTCCCAATGCAAAACAACCAAGGCATTTGTGCAAATGGATCTCTCTATACCCATTCTTGAGTATCCCACTGAAGTCTTTGTGCAGTCTCCTCCTATATGCTCAATGTCTCCATCCATATACCATACAAGTCTGAGGGTCTAGTTCTAAGTACCAAGTCCTATCACAATGAGCCACAACTCTAATCCTTTGTCTTGAGCATCTTGTGAATTCTAACTAATCCAGATCCTCTCACCAAAGTTTGCCATCCATATCTATTGAGAAAGTAAATGCACTCTCTACTTTTGTCTTATGTTGAGTAATAAGGGTGCTAGCTATTGCTTTGAAGAAATATCAATGCTTACAATGGTACCCCAAGTATCTCATAGAAGTGCCACGAGGGACCCAAGTGAAATTGTCATGTGGTTTCTAGTCTATCTGGCAACTATCACAAACCCAAAATCCATAGGACTTGTGCCAACTAATAAGATCTCCTGAAGCTCTACAAAAGATTGAGTAAAGATCATATCAAAATCCTTGCCTATTATCAAGCGGTCAACATGAGGTAAAGACTAAGTAAGCATAGTCCAAAAATGTTTTCAACAACCGACTATAGTTTTAAAAACCATAAATTTATTTTAGGTGACTACTATGAGCAATTAGTACTACCAATTCGGCCTATTGAAACCACTTAATGTCCATGCCTTAATTCAATCATTCTTTGCTTCATGCTTTGTGTTCTAAATAATAGATTTACATTCTTTTATAACCAAACTTCACTATACTACCAACCAAGCTTTTAACAGATATTGTTGGATCCTCTGTCCGAGGTGTACTAGTGTACCACACAACATTTTGTGGTTTCCAAAAAAATATATAACTTAACCAAAATGATTGTGATAACATATAATGTTATACCTTTATTGTAAGCAATGAATTATATAGCAATCAGCCATACCCACAATGTTTCTAGCCTAAGAGACTTGTAAGTAACAAATTATGTAGTAATTAGCCATACTCGCAATGTTTTTGATTGCTAGTGAAATGCTGCACCAAGCTTCATGGTGGAAAATCGGATTGTTTTCCTTATTGTGCACACTTCTTCCTAACTTATGGAAGAATACTACTAATTCACTCATTACACAAGGTTGTGATTCTATGAATAGTATTGGTAGTTCTTTTCAAGTAGTGTGGCTAGCATATGGTCTCATACATACATGCCAATAAATTTTGTGAAGCTTTATGCAAACAACTATTCAAAAAGTTGCACACTAAATTCAACAACCACGCAATATTCATAAAAATTACCGACAAAAAGCATTAGCTAAAAACCAACTATATAAATGGCGCAATGTTCATAACTTTAGATGTAGTACCCATTACTCAAACAACGCAACCTCTTTTTACTCAACTACTAGAATACATACTACCATCATATTATTACATCTCTCTCTCTCTCTCTCTCTCTCTCTCTCTCTCTCTCTCTCTCTCTCTCTCTCTCTCTCTCTCTCTCTCTCTCTCTCTCTCTCTCTCTCTCTCTCTCTCTCTCTCTCTCTCTCTCTCTCTCTCTCTCTCTCTCTCTCTCTTCTCTCTCTCTCTCTCTATCTATCTCTCTCTCTCTCTCATGTAAGAGACACTAACCGTGCATTGTCCTATCTCAATGTTGTACAAGTTGTGCCATCTTGCTCAACGCTCTCTGGCTCTATCCCACTCTGAACTCTTGCTCCAGCTGGGCAATCACAAACTTTTTATTACTGGTCTTTGCATTGCAAGAAGATAGATTAGAACAACGTGACACTATTTCAAAGAATTAATAGAAGCCACCAATATGTATGGCCAAAGTATGTGGACGTAGGGCATGTAAAGCTCCACAAAATGTCACATGCATTGATGAAAGATCCATTTGTCTCCAAGGGGTCCGATTTGCCCATTTGCATCAATATCACATGTGACTCCATATGAGCCAATGTAGGTACTGAATGGTGGCTAGAACTCATCAGAGGTCCCTCTTGAGGGTGTGGTAGATGTGTGAGGAGTCGACAAAGAGGGTGTAGAGGTTGTAGATGCAAATGCGATCATCAAGATCCATTGTCATCGTGGGAGGCTCACTATACGCATGGATAAACAAAAAGATAAGTAGTAAAAAAAATTTAAGAGCATTATATATCCATTCAATTATAGATATAAGTCCCACCGTCGTGTAGCAAGGTCTTGCTATGTGACATTGCCTGAATAGGATTCCTGTTGTGTCATGTTGAGTGGCTCGAATAGGATTCCTATTAGATCCACAAGTTACAATTTAGAAAATTTTATACTTCTTTACACATACATACAAGCATTGTATTCTTAATGTAAATTGAGATTGAGACATATATGCTCGTCATCCTACATGTGGATATCATGAAGAGCCTTCCTTTAGGTGTATAGGCCTTAATGTGTCCTATAGCTTGGGGATAGTTGCCTCCAACTCCTCATCAGGGAGCTACTCATACTCCACAATATCCTCTCGTATCTACTCCCTTGGGATGTTGCAATAGGCCCTTTAGGACCAATAGTAAGCCTGCTCATCTTGGGGCCCCATGCATAGAAATGATCTATTTGGAGAGAGAAAATTGTGAGTTTTTAGTCATGCATTAGATATTATCAAAGCAATCCCTCCTATAAAACAAATATGCAAATCTTCCTCTATCACAAGAGCTATAGGTAGAAGCCAAATGAGAAAACTTATGTGCACTAAAATATTTATGGTTAAAGTTGTTGTATAGGGTTATTGGCAAAGGGATTTAGAGAGCTAGCGGTTGTAGAAATTGAGATTATACTCCAATTTTGCAAAAGGATTCCCCCATTTGAAAAGTTTATGTGCTTAGCCACGTTAATGGCTATATTATAATTGGATCATCAAGAGTGTGTAGGTTTTAGGCAAACACATGGTTACATATGCTTGACTAATAGAAAGACCCTCTCTGATTGACACGATTAGATACTAAGGAGCAGTGGTAAGGTGAAGAGACTTAGTGCTAGGCTCTATAAGTTGAAGCTTAATTACTATAGCCAACAAAAACCTCTCAAACTCCTAAAGAAGACTTAGTGTTAGGCTCTCTAAGTTGAGGCCTAATCACCATAGCCAACAAGATCCTCTTGAACTCCCAAAAGAAAGCAACATTTCTCAACTTGCCACAAAACTATTGACCTTGAATAACCTCCATTTCCCTCAACTTAGTGATAAAATATCACTGTGTACTCATCTTCCCTCTTTAAGAATTTTTGTATGTTGACAAGTTGAAAATTAGGTGATGGAGTTAGATGCACTCTCCTTTGGAGCATCACTTTGCAACAAACTCATGCCAAGTAGACCCGCAAGATGAGAGTTTTGACTACAATTAGGGGCATTGAAAAGTGCCAAGTGGCTATATTATATGAAGGTGAAATCATACACAAGGCCATGTAGAATGCACTAGTTTGGAGTAGCAGCAACCCGGTTGATACACATGACAATAGCTCCAACTACATAAGAGTTGAGTGGAGCTAAAATTAGGTGCCTATATGAAGGTAAACAATGCCTTTTTGGTAATCAATGAATCTTATCAAGCTTGTATATATATACAAAAGAGAGAGAGGAAGGGCATGACTGCCAACAAGGACATGCCTGGTAGTTGCATAGGAGGGTGAAAATTTATGACCCATTATGGGATGACCTAGACTGAACTAGTTCCTCTTGTTCTTTTGTCGACCTTGCTCCACTCCCTAACAAGATTTGGAAATTTTGATTACCTTATCAACTTTCTATTGTTCCTCACTTGGTGTCTCATGTGTCTCCCTTTTCTTAGTTTTTGTATTTTCTTCTCTTTATCTACTACTATCCTTTTTTCCTCCTCAAAAGTATCATGCTTCTTTATCTCTAGCTTCTTTCTCACCCCCACTTGGATATTCTATATGAGATGCTTAACTTTTAGTATGTCTTATCCCATCCCAAGTGACACATTTTGTTGATCCCATGATATCTCATATTCTAGGGTAAATGCATGAATAGCGAACTAGCATTGGTATATCTTTTTCCAGATCCTATTAAGATTCTACACCCATGAACCTAAGTAGGGATGATTGTTTGTGGCTCTGAAATCTATGGGTATTGGAGGTATTACTAACTCCAATATTTCTCATAGTCTTCCAATTTTGGCCCTCATCCAACAAGTAGCAACTAAGGATCTAAAGCTCTACGACAAGGTCTGTAATCCTTGCCTGACACAACTCAAGCCTAACTTCTTCTCAGTGAGACTTTAAGGATCTTCCCTCTTGGTTCCATCAAATTCTAGGAAAACAGAGCCACCACGATGCATGCTATGAGTTCAACCCCAACTATCTGTTCAAAATTTTTATGGAACTCCTTTGCAAGGGGACTTGAAAATATGTCATCCAATCAGTGCATAGGAGAAAACCTGCTCACAACCCCATGAGAAGAGACAAGGAGTGCCAATGGAGCTAAAAGACCTAGACTAAAAACTGAGCTCAATGGGAAAATCTCAAATCGCAACCCATCAGCAAAGAAATAGGACTTTGAAACTATGGCTCTTTGTAACTCCAGGTATCAATCATATCTCACATTTCAATGAATGTGTGCTCAAACCTGATCTCTTTCTATGTCTTATTACACAATCAAGTGCAAACACTAAAGAGTGAACTAAGGATAATCCATGAAAATTACAATTATCCTCAAGATTCATTTAAGGTAAATGTACCTTAGTATTTTAGTATTCTCAACAACACCATCACAAATAGCATTTTATTATCTTAAGGTAAATATATTGTAGTTGTGAGTGTAACTTTGATATAATACTTAAAAGAATTGTGCACAAAGGATTTATTGAGTGTGTGTGCATGCGTGTGTGCATGTGCATGTGCGTGCGTATGTGTGTGTTATACAATGAAGCAAAAGTGATCATAAAAAATCAACCTTCAACAAAACTTTGTATGAAATACAAATCAAAGAAAACAAGTAACACATTTATTATCCCAAGACTTTTGATAATTACAGTGGCCACTAGCCAGGTCAGGAATTTAAGATCCAAACAATTGCATAGATGTTGAATGAGCATGATACGCTGAAAGATACGACACGGTTGTGATCTTAAAGATTCTATTTTTTGAAGATGAATGATATGTTGTAGTACCAACTTGCCAACATTACTAATTGTTGATAGACTATTACACAATGAAACACGTGGCAAATCTAGCAAATCAATCTTAATCATAAACAAAGAACTTAGTGGAAAAATCTAACAAATCAAACATCTCAACTATTAAATACAAACAACATTATAGTACATAAGAGGATTTGAATAACCTAATAGATTGAGAAAGACAAGAGAAAAACACACAATTGGGCCCAACCTCCCCCATGGCAAAAGCCATGGTTTGCCATCCTTAATTATATATTATAATTTTACATGGATATTTACATTCATATCTTATATATAGTTACAAAGAAAGTACAAATATCAATTGAAATACAAAGTTTTAATACTCAAGAGGTATCCTATAACATGTTGCAGTTGCTGCAAAAAATTCTATACTCTCAAATCTTGACGTTTTGATATCACAATCGCGTTCGAAGCATGCCAAAACCTCCAAAACGACTCTTGAAGCTCTGAATTCCGATTCCGTATTAGGGACAAACAAAAAAACTCAGTTTTTACCCTGTTCTCTTCTTTTACGCACGATCCTGTTGCTTTTATAAAGAAAACTAAAAAAGCCATCTAAAAATCAGCCACATTAAGAAAATAGCAAGGTATTCCATAAAGAAATCTTATTAAAAGCATATATTAAATCTCATATTCTAAAATAATCTATATTAAAAATAAATTAATTAATAGTATTAAGGACAATGATCTAATTATTACTAAAGAAGTTTAAACTTACAACTTATAAATAGAGTAATAATTGTAATAATATAACATCATATAAATACATAGTATTATATATTATAATTAAAATAACTAATCATAATTATGAAATTTACACTTGGACTTACGCTAACACCCAATGCTACCCAACGCCACTACTAACCTACTCTACAAATCAACTAAAGCATTCACAATTGTTTATAAATCAAATAAACAAACAATAGTGAATATCTAACCATCTTCAGCTACAAGTGAACTACTTGCACAAGGAATCCACCTTTGTACGAGCCTCGACAAATACATATAGTTTTATAAATCTACCATGGAATATGTCTCTAGTTTTACGGAATCCACCGAAAAACCTCACGGAATCCACCGTGGAATATGCCTCGTGGCATCATACCCTCGGGGTGGGATAGCAATTGTCCACAATTGCTATTAGCTGCTCAATGTGGAGCTAACATTGTAGTGTAAGCATTAAGGACACGGGCAGTTATCCGTTGCATGTCTTCAACTAAATGAGGGTTTTTTTTTAAATTTTACCAAGTATCTAGTATAGGACAATGAATCAATCGGAGACTAATTATTAGCAAACAATTGATTCTAATAAGATTAAAAACTAGTGTTAGTACTATAGATGCCTTTCATGGAAGTAAGAGAGTCAAAAGATAAGACAGAAATATTATGAATGCTAGGTCTCATACTCAAAGCATCGATAATAACAAATAAAATTTTTATTCTAGTTTAGTAGTAAGTAAAAATTTAACTAAGAATTCTAGGAAAAAAAAGTAGTAAAAGGCTTTACATATCTTACCTTGATTGGAGATCTCTATCTTTACTAGAGAGTGTTAATTCGCAACAGAATTAGGAAGTTTAAGAATTTTCCAAAGTACTTTTAAGAAAATTTTGTTAGTCTCAATGTTTATCAAATCAAAAGATAACATTAAAGGCATACTATAATCGTAAAAAATTAGAGTGAGAATCATATCGAAGGCCTACTTTGAATTTAAAAACAACTTATATGTTCTTGTGAATCAAGTTAGTCTATAATTAGAGAGTTGGAGCTTATAAGGAATTTTACAAAACATTTACTGATGACTAAGACTAAATTTTAAAAAGAAACATATTGCAGATAAGGCTAAAGTTGGATAAAATACTAGTGTCTTAGTAAAAACAACAGTAATATTCAAGTTCTATGGCATATTTAGATATGATTATCCTTTAATATTTTCATATTTAGAAAAATCCTCTACTATAAGTTTTAGATCTTTGTACAAGCTAAAACTTTTTTTCTTTTGGGAGTATACTCGAATTCCAAATGGATTAAAAGCTATCCTACTAGGAAATTAGAGGTCTATATAGGTTGAAATTTACAAATTTCACTCAGTATGGGTAAACTGTGAGACCTACTTTCAAGATAAATAACTTTCTTTGTAGATAGAATCAGGTCATGATGATAACTAGAGAGTTGTAGAAAACAAAAAGTTCTACAATTCATGTCCTTATGATGGATTACCAAATCTGATAGGTAAGGTCATAAAAAATAAGGCTCAAAGTTGGCTACTATACAATTTTCTACATACTGTTGTGAAGCTACTATACAGTTTTCTGCATACTGCTGTGAAATTTGCATTTAGCGTCACTTTAGGACTCAAATAACTCGCTAGATATTCAGAATTTGTAAACTATGTATCCAATAACAATTGTAGAATTTTTTGAGGGCTAAAACTTTTTTTTTTACACCATCCTCAAAATATGAACCAGTAAAAAATTACATTGCCTGAAAAATAGTTGTTCGAGATGATTTTATGGTGAAGCATATGCAATAGCTAGACTACTTTCAAGTGCCTCTTCTATATAGCCTGTTACATAAATAAAGACTTAATATGCTTAAACTAAAAACTTTTATAAAATAAAACAAATCTATGATTTACTATGAAATAAACTTCAAAATCTTTTTGGCTATAATATCATGTTTGCATAGCCAAGTCTATGCTATAATCCAAATTTAGAGAAGAACAAATTGAATCCATTCGAGTTAATCAAATGTGGCTATAAGGCTATCCAAAACATGAGAAATGTAGTTGCAATATTCATCTGTAGTGATTTGTCTTGTAGATTGTGATTGTTCCACAATGTTCGTCTTTATACACTGATATCATACAATTGAAAACTCGGAGCATAGCCAAGCTCGGATATCAATGTTATGAAGCAAGAGTACGTAGCAAATCTAATAAATAAAACATCTCAACTATTAAATACAAACAACATTATAGTACATAAGAGGATTTGAATAACCAAATAGATTGAGAAAGACAAAAGAAAAACACATGATTGGGCCCAACCTCCCCAATGGGAAAAGCCATGGTTTGCCATCCTTAATTATATATTATAGTTTTACATGGATATTTGCATTCATATCTTACATATAATTACAAAGAAAGTACAAATATCAATTGAAATATAGAGTTTTTAGAGTTACGAGGTATCTTGTAACATACTGCAGTTGTTGCAGAAAATTTTGTGTTCTGAGTCTTGATGTTTTGACATCACCATCGCGTCTGAAGCGCACCAAATCCTCCAAAATGATTTTTGAAGCTCCGAATTCCGATTCTGGATGAGTGACAAACAAAAAAACTCAGTTTTCACCCTATTCTCCTGTTTTGCGGACGATCATGTTGCTTTTACAAAGAAAGCTAGAAAAGCCTTCTAAAACTCGACCACATTAAGAAAATAGCAAGGTATTCCATAAATAAAGCTTATTTCAATAAAATTATATCTTAAATCTCTTATTCTAAAATAATCTATATTAAAAATAAATAAATTAATAGTACTAAGGACAATGATCTAATTATTACTAAAGAAGTTTAAACTTATAACTTACAAATAGAGTAATACTTTTAATAATACAATATCATATAAATACATAATATTATATATTATGCTTAAGATAACTAATCATAATTATGAAATTTACTCTTGGACTTACGCTAACACCTAGTGCTATCCAAAGCCACCACTACATGCTATGCACATCAATTGAAGCATTCACAATTATTTATAAATAAAATAAACAAACAATAGTGAATACTTGGCAGTCTTTAGCTACAAATCAACTTCTCACACAATGAATCCACCTTGTGTACGAGCCTCAATAAATACATATAGTTTTACGGAATCCACAAAAAAACCTCACAAAATCTACCGTGCAATATGCCTTTAGTTTTACGGAATCCGCCATGAAATATGCCTATTGGCATCATACCCTCGGGGTGAGTTTTTTTTTTTTTGAATTTTACCAAGTATCTAGTATAGGACAATGAATCAATTGGAGTCTAATTGTTAGCGAAAAATTGATTCTAATAAGATTAAAAACTAGTGTTAGTATTATAGATGTCTTTCATGGGAGTAAGAGAGTCAAAAGATAAGACGTAAATATTATGAATGATAGGTATCATACTCAAAGCATCGACAATAACAAATAAAATTCTTATTCTAGTTTAGTAGTAAGTAAAAATTTAACTAAGAATTCTAGAAAAAAAGAATAGTAAAATGCTTATCTATCTTACCTTGATTGGAGATCTCTATCTTTACTAAAGAGTGTGAATTCGCAACAAAATTAGGAAGTTTAAGAATTTTCCAAAGTACTTTTAAGAAAATTTTGTTAGTCTCAATGTTTATCAAAATCAAAAGATAACATTAAAGGCATACTATAATTTTTAAAAATTAGAGTGAGAATCATATTGAAGGCCTACTTTGAATTTAAAAACAACTTATATATTCTTGTGAATCAAGTTAGTCTATAACTAGAGAGTTGGAGCTTATAAGGAATTTCACAAAACATTTACTGATGACTAAGACTAAAATTTAAAAAGAAACATATTGCACATAATGCTAAAGTTGGATAAAATACTTGTCTCTTGGTAAAAACAATAGTAATATTCAAGTTCTATGGCATATTTAGATATGATTATCTTTTAATATATTCATATTTAGACAAAATCCTCTACTATAAGTTTTAGATCTTTGTACAAGCTTAAAAAAAAATTCTCTTGGGAGTATACTCAAATTCCAAATGGATTCAAAGCTATCCTACTAGGAAATTAGATGTCTATATAGATTGAAATTTACAAATTTCATTCAGTATGGGTTAACTACGAGACCTACTTTCAAGATAAATAACTTTCTTTGTAGATAGAATCAGGTCATGACAATAACTAGAGAGTTGTAGAAAACAAAAAGGTCTACAATTCATGTCCCTATGATGGATTACCCAATTTGATAGGTAAGGTCATAAAAAATAGGGCTCAAAGTTGGCTACTACACAGTTTTCTACATACTGCTGTGAAATTTGCATTCAACGTCACTTTAGGACTCAAATAACTTGCTAGATATTCAGAATTTGTAAACTATGTGTCTAATAACAATTGTAGAACTTTCTGAGGGCTAAAACTTTTGTTTTTACACCATCCTCAAAATATGAAGCAATAAAAAGTTACATTACCTGAAAAATAGTTGTTCGAGATTATTTTTATGGTAAAGCATATGCAATAGCTAAACTACTTTCAAGTTCCTCTTTTATATAGCATGTTACATAAATAAAAACTTAATATGCTTAAACTTAAAAAAATTATAAAATAAAACAAATCTATGATTTACTATGAAATAAACTTCAAAATCTTTTTGGCTATAATATCATGTTTTCATAGCTAAGTCCATGCTATAGTCCAAATTCAGAGAAGAACAAATTGGATCCATTTGAGTCAATCAACTGTGGATATAATGCTGTCCAAAACATGAGAAATGCAGTTGCAATATTCATTTGTAGTGATTTGTCTTGTAGATTGTGATTGTTCCACAATGTTCGCCTTCATACACGGATATCATACAATTGAAAACTCGGAGCATAGCCAAGCTCGGATACCAATGTTATGAAACGGGAGTACGTAGCAAATCTAACAAATAAAACATCTCAACTATTAAATACAAATAACATTAGTACATAAGAGGATTTGAATAACCCAATAGATTGAGAAAGACAAAAGAAAAACGCACGATTGGGCCCAACCTTCCCCATGGGAAAAGCCATGGTTTGCCATCTTTAATTATATATTATAGTTTTACATGGATATTTACATTCATATCTTACATATAATTACAAAGAAAGTAAAAATATCAATTGAAATACAGAGTTTTCAGAGTTAAGAGGTATCTTGTAACATACTACAGTTGTTGCAGAAATTTTTGTGCTCCAAGTCTTGACGTTTTGACATCACCATCGCGTCTAAAGCGCACCAAGACCTCCAAAATGATTTTTAAAGCTTTGAATTCCGATTTTGGATGAGGGATAAACAAAAAAACTCAGTTTTCACCCTATTCTCTTGTTTTGCGTGCGATCATGTTACTTTTATAAAGAAAGCTAGAAAAGCCTTTTAAAATTCAACCACATTAGGAAAATAGCAAGGTACTCTATAAAGAAAGCTTATTTCAATAAAAGTATATCTTAAATCTCATATTTTAAAATAATTTATATTAAAAATAAATAAATAAATACTACTAAGGACAATGATCTAATTATTACTAAAGAAGTTTAAACCTATAACTTACAAATAGAGTAATAATTTTAATAATACAATATCATATAAATACATAATATTATGTATTATGCTTAAGATAACTAATCATAAATATAAAATTTACACTTGGACTTACACTAACACCCAGTGCTACCCAAAGCCACCGCTACCTACTCTGCACATCAATTGAAGCATTCACAATTATTTATAAATAAAATAAATAAATAGTAGTGAATACTTGGCAGTCTTTAGCTACAAATCAACTTCTCACACAAGGAATCCACCTTGTGTATGAGCCCCGAAAAATACATATAGTTTTATAGAATCCACCAAAAAACCTCATAGAATCCACCGTGCAATATGCCTTTAATTTTATAGAATCCACCATGGAATATGCCTCTTGGCATCATACCCTTGGGGTGAGTTAGAAATTGTTCACAATTGCTATTAGCTACTCAATGTGGAGCTAGTAGTGTAGGGTAAGAAATAAGGGCACGGACGGTTATCCATTGTACGTCTTCAACTGAATGAGTTTTTTTTTTTTTGAATTTTACTAAGTATCTAGTATAGGACAATGAATCAATCAGAGTCTAATTGTTAGCAGACAATTGATTCTAATAAGATTAAAAACTAGTGTTATTGCTATAGATGTCTTTCATGGGAGTAAGAGAGTCAAAAGAACTACTTTCAAGTGCCTCTTCTATATAGCCTGTTACATAAATAAAGACTTAATATGCTTAAACTAGATACTTTTATAAAATAAAACAAATCTACACTTTACTATGAAATAAACTTTAAAATCTTTTTGGTTATAATATCATGTTTGCATAGCCAAGTCCATGCTATAATCCAAATTCAAAGAAGAACAAATTGGATCCATTCGAGTCAATCAACTGTGGATATAAAGCTGTCCAAAACATGAGAAATGTAGTTGTAATATTCATATGTAGTGATTTGTCTTGTAGATTGCGATTGTTCCACGATGTTCGCCTTTATAAACTGATATCATACAATTGAAAACTCGGAGCATAGCCAAGCTCGGATACCAATGTTACGAAGTGGGAGTACATAGCAAATCTAACAAATCAAACATCTCAACTATTAAATATAAACAACATTGTAGTACATAAGAGGATTTGAATAACCCAATAGATTGACAAAGACAAAAGAAAAACGCACGATTGGGCCCACCCATGGGAAAAGCCATGGTTTGCCATCCTTAATTATATATTATAGTTTTACATGGATATTTGCATTCATATCTTACATATAATTACAAAGAAAGTATAAATATCAATTGAAATACAGAGTTTTCAAAGTTAAGAGGTATCTTGTAACATACTGCAGTAGCTGCAGAAAATTTTGTGCTCTGAGTCTTGACGTTTTGACATCACCATTACGTCTAAAGCGCGGCAAAACCTCCAAAACGATTTTTGAAGCTCTTAATTCCGATTCTAGATGAGGGACAAATTAAAAAACTCAATTTTCACCCTATTCTCCTATTTTGCGCGTGATCCTGTTGCTTTTATAAAGACAACTAGAAAAGCCTTCTAAAACTCAACCACATTAAGAAAATAGCAAGGTATTCCATAAAGAAATCTTATTTCAATAAAAGTATATCTTAAATCTTATATTATAAAATAATCTATATTAAAAATAAGTAAATTAATAGCACTAAAGGACAATGATCTAATTATTACTAAAGAAGTTTAAACTTATAACTTACAAATAGAGTAATAATTTTAATAATACAATATCATATAAATGCATAATATTATATATTATGCTTAAGATAGCTAATCAGAATTATAAAATTTACGCCTGGACTTACCCTAACGAAGCCATCGCTACCCGCTCTACACATCAACTGAAGCATTCACAATTGTTTATAAATAAAATAAACAAACAAGAGTAAATACCTAGTAGTCTTCAGCTACAAATCACCTTCTCGCACAAGGAATCCACCTTATGTACAAGCCCCGAAAAATACATATAGTTTTACGAAATCCACCAAAAAACCTCACGGAATCCATCGTGGAATATGCCTCTTGGCATCATAAGCAAGCAAAAAAACCCCATAACTTGAATCTTGGGTAATTTTGTGTACCTCAATTTTCCTTATTTTAGAATCTTGTAAATGTTTATTTGGTCAAACTTGCATTTAGTTGTATTAGACTTTAGATCATATAAGCTTACATCGATATGGTATAAACTACCATCATCAAGCTTAAGTCCACAAATAGCATGGCTATCTAAAGATTGATAGATGCCAAATATCCATGGATATATTGTGCTAGGTATTTGTATGCAAATAAAAACTGCAGAATGGTTGAAAGTATATCATGGCTTAGAGCATAGTTCTAGAAGAGTGTACGGGTTTTTCATCTCAAATATGTATTGGTTCAAATTGACACATACATGGAGTACAAGCACAATGTGAGTGTCCATCAACTCAATTATTTAGGAAATATAAATCCATATATAGAATGTATAGCTCAATGTGAGCTTCTAATAGCTCAATGATTTTAGACATAAATATACTTCATTGCTATGAAGAGTTTCCATCACACACCTAAGTTTAAGTTGAAATATGCAAAGTACAAAGCTCAAATATAGATATGGATATCTACAATGTCATCATTTCAAGTTGAAACATACATAGAGTACGAACCTCATTATTAACTCAATGTGTCAATGGGGGAGCATTGGATTCTTTGGTTACCTCCATAAGTTGAATAAAATTCAAATCCAAAATTCCAATTATCACGTGTTACCGCCCTCTAGTTGATTTGTAATGAGTTTAGGAAAGAATCATCACATTTGATGCATGAGGCTACATTTTTTATATCTCCCTTTATATTGGCACTTGGAATTGCTAAAAGAAATAAATTTTGCAAATATCCAGGTAAATTGAGGTATTTGCAGCCAAATAATCCAACCCTATAGTATGTATACATGAAGATACAAATCTTGTTGTTAGAACATCCTATAATATGGGTTATGAAGTCATCAACATCAATTATGCAAGCAACCATTATTTTTGGTTTGCAATCATGTCATGACCTGATGAATAGTGTTATACTTGTCCATGCCAATCAGTTTCTACATGCTATAGTAGAAGAAAGGGGGGTCATTATTAGTGGAAGGTTTCAAATTCATGAACAAGTTGCTATACTATAGAGACTAGCAACACTTCATTCTAATGGAAGGATACGAACCAATGTAGCAAATACCATCCATTATTAGAGTTGTCTAGTATGTTGGGCCAATGTATCTCATTGGGTGAAGAAGAGCCAAGGGTCATATTTGGATCAAAGATAGCTCCACTTTGAAAATAGCTATTCCAAGAGTAATGGTCCTGATAAAAGATGGAGTTATCCATAAGCTAAAGCCATGCATACAATAAGATGTCCATAGAAGCTTGACTAAGACTATATGCAAGCTAATACCAAAGAATAAATATAGGTACAAGTGAAATTGTGTGTGTGTATGTGGGTATGTATGTGACTCGAGAGTAGTAGAAATATGCATTTTCTTATATTTGTCTTAAAGCAATTATGTTATGATCTAATGGTAGGGCTAGATCTAGCTATAGGTATTAATATTTACTAGTTGCTATAGGCCTTGATATAGCTAGGGCAAATCGAAATATGTTCAAAAAGAAGCAATACTCCTCAAAGTTGAATGATGGCTATTGCTATTAGACCTATTATAGGATGAACCATGTTTTAGTGCATCACTTGGGAGTCGCTTATGTAACGCTAGCTATTTTACCCCATGTCACTAAGTCTCCCTCTTTCTTTTAGTGCATCTAGAATTCACATGAATTTGTGGACTTAGAGGATATAAATAGAGGTACATAGCTCCAATACTCTACAAGGTGTAAAAAACATGTAGTTACTACATGGAGGGTTGCAAGATTTGATTACTACTATACCTCAAATAAAGGCTACTAGATTGGCCCTGTAGTGGAAGAAAAAGTATTAAGAAATACTCAATTTTAGATCACTTTTAAATCTTTATTAAGATTGGCATGCCTTACTTCCATAAAACTCACTAAAGAACTCTTTGTTTTAGACTCATTTTTTCTTTTTGCCTTGCTTGACTCTCAAATCTAGCGTGGATAGTACTCTTCCTGGAGAACCAATGAGTAGTTTTTGTTTCCAAGCTGAACATGTGGTCAGAGGGGTTTTAGTCGAAAGGTCGTATCCATCAAGGATTAAAGAGAGAAGGAAGTAGAGAATAGGAGATAGAAGAGAAGAAAAAGAAAATAGAAGAGATACACAAGATAAAGATAAAGCTCAATGAATCAAAGCACTATGTATTGATAGAATTTAGAAGATAAACAAAATCCATGATTGGGACTAACTACTCGGTAGTAATCTCCAAGCATTAGATCTCCTAGAGCTCCCTGGTAGACCAAAAATGTGCACCAAAAACTAGCTTCTTCTCTACTGTTCAGACAAAAAATTTGATGGTTCCGTTGGCTCCAAAAGAGGTATAAAATAGCAGGATGCCTATTGCCTCCTCAAAATTCTCCCACATCACTCCTTCTTCTCCCCATTCTTCAAAGTGCTATTTGCTGCCCCTAAACTACAATCGTCTGTCGCGTGAATTTAGAAGCCCTTTCTTTTTACATGAGATATCCCAAAATTGGCTAAAAAACCACTTGCTTTTTGCATGTCACTATATTCTAGAAGTTTTCTACACCTTTTTAGGATATCTATAAGAAATAATATCCAAAATATCAAAAATAGGTTAAACTTGTTCAAAAATCCTATTTTTTGGAACTAACCATACTATGGACACTAGCATTAATGATGACTAAGATGGCATTGACTCTCTAGAGTAATAAGAAAGCAAGATGATGATGCACTCTAGGTTTTTTTATGCTGTGTCTACATAGCGACATGACATCCATACCCTCTAAACCTGCACATCCAATGGTATGTGCCAAAGTCCTAGTTGTCACTAGAGTATGAGCCCTCATCCTCAACAACCATATCCTTTGCTTCTTCATCTTCCATATCTTCCTAGCTAGCCCTTATATCATGGCCACTATTTTCTTCCCGTTCTGGAAACTAATAGACAATAGATTCCCACCTCTTGAATAATTTGATTATTTTCCCTGACTGCAAGTTTTATGGCTGTCCCATCCAACTCATTTAATGCATAAATAGAATTATCAAACACATGTCTTACCACATAGGGTCCAAACCATCATTTGGAGACTTTACACATGGCACTATGCTAGTTGTCTAAATTGCTATCATACACCAATACCCAATCCCCATCTTGTATGGTTCTTGGCCTCAATCTATGTCTTTTGTCAAATCATTTCTTGTTCTGTATCCTTGCTACCCTTAACTTTGCAATAGTTGCCTTTGTGTCTTCTAACTTTCTTTCTAGATGTCTAATACGTAAGGCCAACAACTCCTCTCGATTCAACTCCTCTTTCCAAGGTAGCACACTCCATGTGGCCATCATCTCTTCTATTCGCATGATAGGTTTTTGACCATACATCAATTCAACATGTGTGTATCTTGTAACAACACTATGAGTTGTTCTATTAGCCTATAAAGCATAAGGGAGCAATTGTGGCCACTCTTTTACCTTCTCTCCACATACTTTTTCCAATGCCTTCACAATAGGTGGATGACCTATTTTACTTTTGCCATTTCCTTTAGGGTTATAAGCTAAAGTTAAAGCAAGCTTTATTTCCATTTGTCCAAAGAAATCATGGGCTTCATCTACATCCAGTTCACCCCTATCTGTTGTAATTTTTCCCACATAACCATACCAACAAAATATGTCTTGTAAGAGAAAAGTGTACATTGCATTTGTTGTCTTAGTATGTAGAGCTCTCCCATCCACTTGATTAGTCAAGTCTTCACAGGCAAGTATGAGATATCTCATTTGCCAAAGACTTGTAGGCATCATGACTAAATCCACCACCCACTTAAAATGAAGAGACAAGGGATATGTGGGTTGCAATCTAGCCTGATGTCTCACAAATGAATACATTTGACATGACGTACATGTTTCCACAAAGTGAGCAACATCTTATACATGCCCTACCACCATCAATATCTTTCTTTGATCTTTGCAAATGTACCCCAAAAACCTCTATGGCTAGTCCATAAGCTTTCATGAAATTCTTGCATGACATTTACTTGTGAAGCTCTATCACCCAGAACTCACAATGGCATACCCTATTTCTTCTTAGCATGTTTCCACAAGTATCCATTTTTTAAGAAAACCCCATAGGCTTTCCTCTTGATCTTCTTAAACTCCTCATCTGATTGTTGGGGGTAAAGGCACCTCCGCCTAGCTACCCGTGTATTACTACACTAACAGTACCCGCCACTACACATTGCAGGTGGTAGATGCTCGTCATCATCACTTTATTCTCTATTCTTTCAATGACAGTTTGAATAAAGAAAGGCCCAGTCACACATTGTGATTGTTGGAGTTCCCATTTGGTCTCTCTCTCTTTCTTTCTCTTGCTCTCCCGCCATAGCTCTTCCAAGAAAGCTTCTATCCTTCTCACCTTTCAACTGGTATCAAAGCATGGATTCATGACTACTCAAGCTTGGTTTGTGGCGTCTTCAACTTCGTATTGATTACCTACACTAATTGGGTCTCCTTCCCAGCAACCATAGCCAACTCTCTCGAGCTCCCGTCACTCCCTGGCTTTCCGAGCACCTTCCCAGACCCTTTAGGCACTCTCAAGGCATTGAATCATATGTATTTCTTTATTTTCTTCAAGGTTTCATGTTGGTTACAAGTCTACAGGTCTGAGAAGAGAAAGGGGGCAACACCATTGAAGCTCCGATGCTCCATAAATTGACATAGACCTCTTATGGGGGCTGCTTGAGGCTTGTTGTGTGCCTTCTTTGGCACCCCCTGGAGCTTCCTTACCATCCTGACCAGCACAACAATAGTAGTAGAAGCCATCAATAGATCAACATGATTTGTGCCTGATCTACAAGCCCCTCGGACAGCTCATCTCCCACTTGCTGAAGATCATGCCTTGCTCCCAGATCATTGTGACACCCTTACATTGATGTTTGACATGCTTTGACACCTCTCGAGACTTGGAAACTGATCTGAGGTCCTATAGCACTATTTTGAAATAATTTACAGTAGCTTATAGACATTAAATATCAATGCTATACTAGCAGTTGATGCCTATGCTTGTTTGGTGCTTCTTAGTTAAGCAGTTTGATACTTATTGATGAGACCGATTGTTGGGGGATGCAAGATATATGTATTGCCATGATCTTGGACTGATTTTTGGGCTGAAAAATCTCAGTTTTGAATAGTAAATCACTGTTGTACAAGAGTGGACTCAAGCCTATTACTTTATGTTTGCCTATGCCTCTTGGAATCAGGACATGATTTGGAGATGTACT
Organism: Lygodium microphyllum; assembly: GCF_053477565.2. NCBI lineage: Eukaryota > Viridiplantae > Streptophyta > Polypodiopsida > Schizaeales > Lygodiaceae > Lygodium > Lygodium microphyllum. The sequence goes on along the minus strand of NC_141138.1, from coordinate 85,418,769 downwards.
TTGATGTATTGATCATCGACGATTGACTTTGAGCTTGACATTGCTTCAGATCATTGGCTGAGCTTGAGCTTGCTTCGCATAGCATTTGGATCTCCATCTTTGATGTACTTATGGCATGTACTCACACTTATGTCTGACCAATCTTGACATGCTTGGCCTATGCCACTACTACATGCACGTTGTCGTGCCACTATGTGGACACAGTGTGAAAAACTCTGGAGTGCATCATCATCCGACTTTCTTATTAATGTAGAGAGTCAATGTGATCTGAGTCACTAGTGCTAGTGTCTGTGGCATGGATTATCCAAAAATACTAGATTTTTGGATAATTTTAACCTATTTTTATATTATTTATTATAAAAGTATGAAAAAGTTTAAAAAGCTTCTAGATTAGGATGGCGTGCAAAAAGCAAGTTACTTTTTAGTCAATCAGCATCGAGATGTGTTACAACCAACTTATCCTTTGTCTATACATTATAGATGAGTTATTGATCTTGTAACCATGCCTTCAGGAATATGGAATATGTGGTATTTAGTGCTTGCAAGAGAGGATCTAACCAATCAAGTTGAAAGCAAAGCCTTAACGACCAAATCCACTCAAGCTGTTTGTCATTTTTTACTTGAAGAAGTATTTTGTAGATATGGTTGTGTGGGTAAAGTAACTGCAGATAGAGGAGAGTTGGATGCTGATGAGGCACGCAACTTCTTTGCTCAATTGGGTATTAAGTTGGCTTTAACATCATCCTACAACCCTGAAGGCAATGGAAAGAGTGAGAGAGATCATCAACCTATTCTCAAAGCTCTAGCAAAGTCTTGTAGAGGAAAGATAAAGAATGGCCTAAAATGCCACCTTTTGCATTATGGGCTGATCGGACTACTCACAGTTCAGTGACTAGCTATATGCCAGCTGAACTTATGCATGGACAACAACCAATTATTCCAATTGAAGAAGTTATTCTCACATGGAGTCTTCTACCTTGGGAGGAAGGCATCAGTAGAGAAGAGTTGCTGACTTTGAGCATATGGCAACTAGAAAGAAGGCCTAAAGATGTTCAAGCAGCTATTGAGAAGCTAAAGACAACAAGACTAAAGAACAAAAGACGATTTGATAAGCGACATCAACTTCGGCCAAGAGCAATTCAAGAAAATGGCTGGGTGCTTGTCTATGACAACAGCCTAGACAATCAATACAGTGCTTCTAGGAAGATGGTAAAGCGTTGGTGCCCATATATGGTAAAGGTCGTTCATGACAACGCCACATATTCATTGGCTGAATTGGATGGAATAAGCATGAAGATACCCATAGCTAGAAAAAGAATCAAGCTCTTCAAATGAAGAGAAAGTTCGACATATGAGTTAGAAGACTTGAATATAATTCAAGAGCATGAAGACATAGAGGAAGAAGAAGAGGCAGAAGATGAAGACATTGACATGGCAGAAGATACTTCTTCTGATACTGCAACTCCGTAAGACTTTGGCACATGCCAGAGAATGTGCAGGTTAGGAGGGGGTGGATGTCATGCCGCTATGCGCACACTATGTAAAAAAATCTAGAGTGTGGCTTCCTTTTAGATTTAGAGAACCAATGCCACTTTAGGCATTAGTATTAGTATCCATGGTTCAAAATATTAGATTTTTTTGGACAAGTTTTTAGTCAATTTTTGATATTTTAGATATTATCTCTTGTAAAAAACCATAAATCTATAGATAACTTCTAGATTAGAAGGACATGTAAAAGAAAGCATGTAGCTTTCAACCAATTTGAGAGGATTTTATGTAAAAAAAGAGATTAGCGAAATCGCACTTCGCTGTTTTCAAGCAGTGAACAGCACTTAAAAAGTGGGAGATGAAGAAGGAGTGGTCTGGCAGGATTCTGGTCAGGTGTCCTAGTATTTAACCCCCCTTTTGGAGCCATTGGAAGCATTAGATTAGTGATCTGAGTAGCATAGAGGAAGGTATTATTTTGTACACGTTTTGTCTATTAGAGTTATATTTTCTCATAATGCTGAAAGAAATTGACACGCTTCATCTTTATTAGTATTCTTCTATATTTTCTAATTCTTTTTTGGAGTATTATTCTACATCTTCAATCTCTTCGAACCCCTTCTCTTCCGTCTACTCCTCTCCTTGAATCTACCTACACCCTGTTGTCTCCTATCTTCAAGAACTTGGCTTGAAACCTTCAGCCCTTCTCTTATCTCTACCATCTCTGAAGTCTAAGCTCTTGAACCCCCATACATTCTTCTCTTTCCAAACCACTGTGGTAGCCTTCAACCCTACGCGCTGCGACAATGCACATCCGTGCTAAACACATTTTTAAAATAAAATAAATTCATCGTTCACTTAGCATGCACTTTGTACGTTACAGACGCATCTTAGTTTATTTAAAAATAAACCTGCCATCACAAGTGCACACACTAAACAAAAAGTGTTGAACACACACTTAATTTTTAATAAATAAATTTACATTTAGATATTGTAGTTAAGGTTCGAAGTCCAGTTATGTTAAAAAGCATAGTTTCACACTTAATAATTTTTAACTAAAGGATAAGAAAGAACCGTCATTTTTTTAAAAAAATTTATAACCTAATAAAATTTCACCCATTATTAATAACTTTATTAAAATGAATCCTTCATTATATTTAGTTTTTCTACACTTCACGTTCTCTTTTTAATAAACACAATTCGTGGGGATGGGTAACGTTGGTGGAGTCTTGTCTAGTATCTTTTGTCATTGGTGGTGGTTAGCAGTTCCAATGTCATGTCAACGTGATTAGTTCCTTTGAGATTTTCTTTTTTTGTCTTGGTCATATGGACGAGTGGGGGATATGGTATGTCTTTTTATTTTTCTTTTCTCCCTGATACAAGGATTCAAGGTGTTTGATTATATTGCATCGCATGAAACTTTCGGTCGCACGTGTGTAGAGGTCATGCTATATTTTTTCTAGAATGTGGAGTACTTGGGGTGGTTAGTTAGTCTTTGCGTAGGGATAGTCTTGGGCAGTAGGAAATGTGGGTGCCATGGGGGCTTTGGCCGTAGATCCTGCATTGTTCCTAGAATCTGACGAGCCCCTTCGTGATCCAGGATGGGATCGTAGAACCTTAAATACTAGTTACAAGGAAATTTTGGTGGGCAAAATACCCTTGTGAAATTCTGTGTATCTTCTGTAGGGTCGAAAATATGGAAATTGTAATAAACTTCTAATATAATTAAAATTTTTATTTTCCTCAAGGATTGTTTGAATTGTATGCATGTCTATGAGATAGATCATGCTAAGGAACGTGTGATTTAACGGACTAATTAAGGAAGTTGGTTGTATATGTTCTAATAAATGTGCTATAGGTTATTAAAAAACTAAAGATGATTCCATCATCTAAGGAAAGTAGGTGGGCATAACCCCCAACAGGTCCATCCAATGATAGGGTGGTCTCGATTAATTGCGAGCTTTTCTAAATCGGCAATAGAAATAGAAAGATGATAAATTGACCAACTAGTTGTTAGGTAGAATCAACTTGCATTATTTTAGGGGGCCGGAATGGGATTTTGCCTTATGGTGGGCAGGAGGGTTCACGTACCACGCTCCCCTCCGTCTCCCATTCTCTTTAAACCAAGTACAATAGCAAGTCCGCTTCAGATCGAGTAATCCTATAGAAGTAGAAACTCAAAATTACTAACGCTAGTTAGCTGCTAGGAGACCTCTCTGATTTTACGATCCTAGTGGGTTCGATTGGAACTCTTTTGTTGCGATCTAGACTCAATGGGATCTAAGTGACAAACCCTGTGATGTTCCCAGGGAGCATCGAGTGGCGTCATTTAGAAAACCTACTGATGGACTATAAAAAGGTACGCCTTGGAATGAGCCTAGTAGGCACATCACGGTTGGTATCAAAGCATACGTTAGTATAGAATACGACGTAAGCTTAAGAAATAATTTGAGTGTGAAACTCTAATATTAGCGCTATATAAATTTCCTAAAGTCTGACTTGGGAATTGTTGAAAATTTTCCAAAATTTTGCACCCACAATAATTCCCAACAAAGCCCAAGAGAAAAAGAAGTCTTTTGAAGCAAATTAAATCTCTGGAAATTGACGGGAAAGGCAAAAATGTGGAAGCTGATGCAAAAATTTGGATCGAATCCATGGAAGATTATTTCACTGTTGTTGTAATTGTCCCAGCCAACCAAGCCATGATAGCTAAGCTAAAATTAATTGGTGAAGCTCAACTTTGGTGGAAGCAATGGTGTCAAGATCAAAGTGTCCTTGAAAATACCATTACTTGGGATTTGCTGTGAAAGAAGATGTAAGAGGAAGATATTTACCTCTAGCTTATCGCACCCAGAAGATGAATGCATTTTTTAATTTGAAGCAAATGGGACTGACCCTTGAAGCGTATTACTCCAAGTTTGTTTCACTTCTTAAATATGCACCCTCCATGGATACTGTTGAACAAGTGTCCAAGTTCTACAATGGGCTAAATTCTCCTCTGAATACTTGTTTGGAATCAATGTGTCCAATAGACCTCCAAGGTGCTTTGATTTGAGCTGCTCCTATTGTGCAAGGAGTACAATCAAAGCCTAAAAATAATAATTTTTGGAGCTACAATAACTAGAATAAAGGAGAATTCAAAGGTCAAGCAAAAAGAACCCAAGGCCAATTTTACCAAGGTCAGAAGAAAAAGGCAAAATCCAATGCAGTTGGAAAGTTTTTTCCTACCCAAGGGAACAGGGATGGTCTTAGGTGCTTTCACTGTAATGAGCCAGGACATTTCAAGAGAGATTGTCCAAAGCTTGGTGGAAACCATTGCCAAGGCCAATTTCGAGGTCAAGGCAGAGTTGCCCAATGCCGTGGTCAAGTAGCTATGGCAAGAGGAAGAACATCACATATTACCCTAAAAGAGACTAATAGGAGGAAGACCACTACTATGGAAGAAGATATTGAAAGAGCAACTATTCATGATGCATTCCACAGGAAGGGTCCAAATCGACAATATTCGGTAATACAGACACCAGCTAGTCTCATCGAGGTAAATCATTTAAAGTTTTGATTGACTATGGAAGTACACACTCATTTATTTCACCCAAGTGTGCTAAAAAGTTAGGAATAGATATAGTAAATGCATTAAAACTGCTTGTGGAATTAGCAAATGGAAAGGAAATACTTTCTACATAGCAAACTGCCAAGGTAGAGTTTAACCTAGGAGAAAACCTTTTAAGTATGAGGTTTAGAGTAATGAACTTAGGAGCTTATGAATGTTTACTGGGAATGGATTGGATGATTCCCAATGATGCTCATATCCATTGTGGAAAAGGTCAAGTCACATTTCAGGATTTGAACGGTGAAATAGCAACTACACAAGGTGAAACTGGGAAACCTAAAGTTCAATTAGCAAAAGCTTCTCAAATTGTGAAAGGCTTGAAGAAAGTATTACATGTTTACTTGATCAAGCTTAACAAGGTAAATCAAGATGATCTGACAAAAGAAGAATCATCCAGGTTAAAAGAGTACGCTGGCATATTTTCTGAAGAGCTAACTGAGTTACCTCCAAAAAGAGAAGTTGATCGTGAGATCAAGCTTGTTCCAGGAGCCGCTCTAGTGGCAAAGAAACCTTACAAAATGTTCATTCTTGAAGCCATCAAACTAAAAGAGCAACTCAAACAACTGTTAGAACAAGGGTATATTCGGCCAAGTAGTTCACCATGGGGAGCCCCAGTATTATTCCAAAAGAAAAAAGATGGAACTCTATGTCTTTGTATTGACTACCAAGGACTAAACCAAGTAACAATAAAGAATAAGTATCCTATCCCGAGGATAGATGAGCTTCTTGATCGTCTACAAGGAGCGAGGATATTTTCTAATATCGATCTTCGATCAGGATATTACCATATCAGAGTCAAGAATGAAGATATTCCAAAGATCGCCTTTAACACAAGATATGGTCATTTCGAATTCATTGTGATGTCGTTTGGATTTACAAATGCTCCAGCTACCTTCAATAGGTTAATACAGCTACCTTCAATAGGTTAATGCAGGACATTGTGATGTCGTTTGGATTTACAAATGCTCCAGCTACCTTCAATAGGTTAATGCAGGACATTTCAGACCTCATCTCAATGATTTTGTTCTTGTATTCTTTGATAACGTCCTAACTTATTCTAAGGAGGAAGAAGATTATGAATCACATCTTTGCATTGTCTTGGAGACAATGAAAACACATAAGCTGTATGTCAAAAAGAAGAAGTGTGCCTTCTTCAAAAGGAAGATTGAATACTTGGGATTCATAGTGTCTGCTGAGGGTATATCAGTAGATCCTACCAAGGTCAAAGATGTTCAAGATTGTCCACTTCCAACTACTATCAAGGAAGTGAGAAGTTTTCTAGGTCTAACAGGATGGTATAGGATATTCATCAGAAATTACACCCAACTTGCAGCACCTCTTACAGACCTACTCAAAAATCAAGTTGCCATTAAATGGACGCCAATTGAACAATCTAGCTTTGAGCAACTAAAGCTGCTCCTATTTTAAGGCTACCTGACTTAAGCAAGGAATTTGAAGTTGTCACAGATGACAGCTCTTGCATTGGGATGCGTACTAATGCAGAAAGGTTATCCTGTAGCTTACTCTTCGAGAAAATTGAAAGCCTATGAAAAGAGATATGCTACTCACGACCTAGAGTTGTTAGTCGTGCTTCACACTCTAAAATTATGGAGACATTATCTTCTTAGGAATAAGTTTTCCTTCGTTACAGATCATAAAAGTCTTAAGTGGATTTTTATTTAGCCTAATCTTAATATGAGGCAATGATGGTGGATCAAAATTTTGCAAGAATATGACTTTGAAATTAAGTTCAGACCTGGTAAAGAAAATGTAGTAGAGCAAATGCCCTTAGTCGTAAAGCCTTCCTTAATGCTTTTATCGCTAAAGAACCATCTAGGGCAAAAACTCTGGCTATAATGGTATCAATGCCAACTAATCCTATCATCAAATTGACTAAGGATGAAGCAAATAAGGACCTAGACTATCAACAATTGTTTTGGGAAGTTCAGAATAAGGAACAAGATCTCAAACTAAAGACTAAGTATCAAGAATTCTCTACAGATAAAGACGGACTTGTTTGTTTCAAAACGAGACTATGTATTCCTCCAAGTCAGACTCTCAAGAGAAGGATACTCTGGGAAGCACATGACTCTCCTTAGACACCCCGGATATGCAAAAACTCTTAATGCTATCACCAAAAGCTATTGCTGGCAAAAACTCAAGGGTGATGTACTTAAAGTATATCACTGAATGTCTAAATTGTCAAAAGGTAAAATTTGAATGTGTCAAGTTACCATGAAAACTCTAGCCACTTGACATTTCCCAAATAAAATGGGAGTTTATTAGCATGGACTTTGTAGTTGGATTACCTTCTATGCAAGGAGGATATAACTCAATAACGGTAATAGTAGACATGCTAACAAAGGTCACTCATCTTATTCCAACAAAAACTAGTTACAAAGCTTCATATATTGCAAGAACTTTTGTAAAAGAGATTTTTAGGTTACATGGGTTACCTAAAATGATCATCAGTTATCTAATTCTCTTTTCACATCACATTTCTAGAAGAGTTTATTTGAAGCCATTGGAACCCAACTTTGTTTTAGTATTGCTTATCATCCACAAACTAATGGGCAGACAAAACGAGTTAATCAAGTAATTGAGGATATTCTACGTGCATATTGCAATAGAAACCTAAAAGGTGGATTCAGTATCTACCCTTAGTGGAATTTTCTTATAATGCCTCCTATCATTGAAGTATTCAAATGACTCCATTTCATGCACTATATGGTCAAGATTGTTGTATGCCACTTAATATTTCCAATCCTACTTGTAGGATAGAAGCTTCGAGAAAAATGTTAGAAGAAATGGATTATCAAATCAAGATTATCAGACAAGATATTCAAGCTGCCAAGGACCAACAAAATGCGTATGTTGATCTAAAAAGGCAAGAATAAATCTTCAAAGAGGGAGATATGGTCTTCATCCGTGTCCATCCAAAGAAGAGTCCTTTGTCTTAAGGAGAATTTAAGAAGCTAAGTCCAAGATATTGTGGACCCTATAAGGTTCTCAAGTGCTTAGAGCCAATTACTTACAAGACACAACTCCCTGAGAATATAAAAATCCACAATGTATTTTATGTTAGCTTATTGAAAGCATACGTAGCTAACCCTAACCATATCCTTGATGATCAACAAGTTGTAATACCTAACCAAGGAGTCCTTGAGCTACAACCTGACAAAGTAATTGATGTAAGGGAGAGAAAATTGAGAAGTAGAACTCTTAGAGAATACCTTGTCCAGTGAAAGGATTATCTAGAAGAAGATGCTACATGGATAGATGAGAATGTTCTTTATCAACAATACCCACGGTTTCTCTCGAGATGAGGACATCTCAATTTCTCTAAGGGGAGGATGATGTAATACTTCCATGCAATTAAAAGTTAGTTGGTTAGTTCAAAAGTTAGTTAGTTAATTAATAAGTTATTAAGATTACTAACTAAAGTAAAAACTAATTAACTTTAATAAATAACGATTTTTATTTTTTTAAAATAAAAAAAGTGAGGATCGTAACCCGATATTTTTTTAGATTGACAAGGACTATAGCCACCCATCACAAAAGTTACAACGTGAACGAGAGTTATGAGTCATATTAGTTATTAGTGTCAATGTGTATAGTATGGATGGTCCAAAAATATTAGATTTTTGAAAAAAATAGTATATTTTATATATTTAAGATATTATTTATTGTAAATATTCTCAAAAGATATGAAATTTTCTAAAACATGATGTTATGTAAAAGAAGTAAGTGGTTTTTAAAGCTAGTTTTGGAGATTTAATGCAAAAAAAGAATGATTGGCAAAATCGCGCGCATTGCGATCGTAGTTTACAGGCAACAAATAGCACTTTGAATAGGGAGAAGAAGAAGAAGTGATATGAAAGATTTTTAACCAAGTGTCTTGGCATTTTATCCCCCTTTTTGAAGCCAATGGGACCATCAGATTTGTGTTTTGAGCATCAAATTACATCCTAGAAGTTTTTGATCATTGATTTTGCCAAGATCCCCTCCACAAAGAGCTCTTCTTCTCAGCCACAACCCTTCTTCTCTAATTCAACTATAAATATGAGGCATGGGGAGGAGTTTAGAGAAGCACAAGGAGACCTTGAGAGGCTGTGAGAGAGAGGTAGAGAGAGGGAGGTAGAAGGATACCTCTCCAAGAGCTCTCCAAGAGGCTGCGAGAAGGAGCTTGAGAGAGAGAAAGAGAGAGAGAGAGGAGTTACCCCAAGAGGTTGCAAGGGAGAGAGTTAGCTCAATCCCCCTGTCTCGGTCTTTGACTAAGCCATCTTCTCTTATGCTCTCCCATCTCGAATTTATTCTACCTTCCCTATCTCTCAAACACACTTGCGGACCATGGCTCCGAAGCAATGAGGTGGAAAGACCATGGGAACCACCACAACTGGTCAAGGAATAGGTATTGCCAGAGATACAGGAGTGCCCAAGATTGCCAGAGTTGCCACTACCAAAGAAACATCGGATGTGGCGAACACAAGTGCGAGCAAAGACGAAATTCCCAATATCATTGTACCAAACCAGGTTATTCACTACTAGGTTATTATTTTGTCACATAAAATAATAAGGTTTATGATAAAATTCTACATAAAATATTAGCTTCTATATTTTTCACTTACACAAATTGACAACTTTATCTAGAAAGCATACTAGTACTACACACATAAATGATTAATTGCTATGATTTGTAGCTAGATTAATTGAGATTCTAAATCATAGAATCATATTGGAAATAGTTGCTAGAGGTTATTGCACATATGTCTTTATGCGCATTCGATATAGTTATGGTCAAATGCGACAAGGTTAAGTGTTGACTAATGCTTGTTATGAAAAGTGAAACTCTATTTAAAGAATTTGTAAGTCATCTCGTTGAGTTATTGGCACAATATATTTCTTTAAGAAATTTCACTTATGTTGGTTAAGATAGCCCAAACAAGAAATTTATGCCTGCTTAACATGTTGTAAGAGATGTACTCAATACTTCTTTATGGGGAGGAGAATCCTCATTAGAATGTAAGGTTGCCATAGGATAAGGTCTACCTTGGCTATGTGAAGTTTTGAGCTACATGATGGTGTGATTGTCATTGGATCATTTGATATACATTTAAAAGGACTATTTGTGTTTGTTAGAATCTAGATTTCTAATTGAAAACATTTACAAACATGATAAAAGGAAAGGTCGTGCTAGGCTACCCCCAAGCTAGCTGCGAGACCCTACTCCAAGGGGATCATGGTTATCGCTTCAAGACGCTTAGACTGGCTTCGTAAGTGATAGGTCTGTCTATAGGGATAGTCTCAAGTAGTAGAAAATATGGGTGCCATGGGGGACTTTAACCGTAAATCATGCATTGTTCCTAGGATCTGACAAGACCCTTCGTGACCTAGGATGGGATCCCGAAATCCTAAATACTAGTTACAAGGGTGAAATCCTAGTGGGCAGAATACCCTCATGGAATTCTGTGTATCTTTCATAGGGTCAGAAAGATGGAAATTGTAATAAACTTCCAATATAATAAAGAAATTTATTTTACTCAAGGGTTATTTAAATTATATGCGTGTCCATGAGATAAATTACGTGAAGAAACGTGTGATTTAACAAACTAATTAAGGAAGCTAGTTGTATATGTTTAAATAAATATGCTATAGGTAATTAAAAGCTAAAGATAATTCCGTCATCAAAGGAAAGCAGGTGGGCGTAACCCCTGATGGGTCCGCCGTCCAACAGTAGGGTGGTCCCGGTTAGCTGGGAGCTTTTCTAAATCAGCAATAGAAATAGGAAGACAAAAATTAACCAACTAGTCCTTAGATAAAACCAACTTGCATTGTTTCTAGGGACCGGAATGGGATTTTTCCTTATGGGAAGGAGGGTTGATGTACCGCACTCCCCTCCATCTCCCATTCTCTTTGAACCAAGTGCAATGGCAAGTCCACTTCAGATCGAGTAATCATGTAGAAGTGGGAACTCGAAATTACTGATGCTAGCTGGCTGCTAGGAGATCCTCTGATTTTAGGAACCCGAAAATTCAGGTCAATCATAGTGGATTCGACCAGAACTCTTCCGTTGCGATGTAGACTCAGTGGGATCAAAGTGACAAACCTCGTGACATTCCCAGGCGCGAGGCGCCGTCATTTAGAAAACCTACTGATAGACTATAAAAAGGTGCGCCTTGGAATGAGCCTGGCAGACACCTCACATTTTCCTAGCATGGATTGTTACTATTCTTCATATTCTATGATTTTATGAAGCAAATGTTATATTTTCTTATACTAACACACATGCGTGCATGTGCAAACACACATACATGCTATCAAGGTGGTATTGTCAAGCCACATACCATAGGGGTCTAAGAGAATAAACAAGATGGAAGGAAGAATCAAGATAATAAAGAATACTCTGTATTATACTTTACAAAAGACTTTTGTACACCCTCTTGGATTACAAACACTCTTTTGATAGCCACCGGATCCATCAATAGTAGGCAAGTAGAAGTCTTAAGGAAGAAGCCTTGTATCCAACTGTGAGGAGTGTAGTCCTGTCCTAAACTTGATGCAACTTGTTTTTGCTCTAATTTTCTTCTCCAAACTCAAAATATGGTTGTTTGGGTACTCAAATTGACCAAAAAAAACCTAATTTACGAGCCAACTCACATAAGATTGTGAAAATTATCTCAAAATAGAAAAAAACCACTTTTTGTAATTCAGATTGCCATTTTGTATTAAATTAATAGAACTCAATAATGGATATTTACACTATTTTGGAAACCTCAATTCTGAACCTAGAAAATTTTTCATGATCATGAGTAATTATTCCATAGACATATATCTAGAATACTTATGTGGATGTCTTTTTCTTGTTTTTTCTTTATTAAACGTGTAACCACATCCACCCCCTCCAAACATGCACATTCTCTAGATAGGCCACAAAGTGTAGTCCACCTGGATTCAAAGGCTACATATGTATTTCCCAAAGTATCATGCACATAGTCATCCTATCACGAGGATCAAATTTCTAAACATCTATCATCCTCACAATCATATAGCTAATCCAGCCACCTCCACTTGGATCATAGGGCATCAAGAACTCAAGCATCCCAACTAGCATGTATCTCTTTTCATCCAACCCTGGTAATGATAGCTCATCAAACCTCTGTAGCATCCCAATCCCTATAAATCCTTCTAGATCATATGGCATTCCAAGTTCATATGTCAACTCATACCTCTTCTTCATCTTTGTCAATTTGCTCATCTTCCACCAGGTTCTCCATTATCGAGACTTCTTTTTCATATCTTTTCTTGCATATCCCGATCCTCTTCCCTGCCTTGGGTAACCTCATCAATCTCCATTATCTTTGTCAAAGCATACATCGCATGCAATAATTTACATCCATTAGACATGGTTTCTATTTGTCTGAAAAACTATCCTACGAGACCACCTTGTAGAAACTTGTACCTATCTTTTGATCCATAACCTAGATTGCCAAGCCTTAAGAAAGTAAAAATGTAGCCCCATACGTGACCTACAATTTGCTAAAGAAACCAAACCAGATTCCAATGATTTCAACCTCAAATTTTGTGAACAAACCAAATTCCAATGATTTCACCCTCTAAAATTTTCTGAACAACCTACAACTATTATTTACTACATGTAGTCCTCATTAAACATCAACCTTCATAACCCTATAACTTTTGTATATGGACACAAATGACAACCAAACTTTTTAGGCCTCTTTTCTAGATATAAAATCCCATTCTAGATATGTTGGCCACCATTAATCCTCTTTCAATTAGAAAATTTTTTGACAACTTCAAATCTCCCCTGCATGTCCATTGCAATAACCTACGACCATATCATCCTCCTTGATCGTGGGGTATCAAAAGATCAAGTCCAAGTAACATGTATCCACATGCATCCTACTATACGGAATCCATAGGCCCACCCAAATCAAATGGTAGAGGTAACCCATCAAGCACCTCATATCTTGTAGATCCCCTTGGATCATAAGATAACTACGAGGTTTCTAGCATCACTTTGGCAATCTACTCAAATTCTTGTAACCCATATAATCCTTTAGCACATAT